>NC_079196.1:11136463-11306463 GCF_029499605.1 Hyla sarda | reverse complement strand
TGCAACAAACCTCCAGGACAGAAGAGAGATTTATGGTTGACCAAGATAGTCAAAATATTCAAAATGGCGCAGGAAGGAGACGCCATGGGGGGGGGGGGAGGGGGGGTGTCATCATTATCATATGTGACTTTATCTCGCCACTTTTAAAACTTTCTCCCTTGCGCTAATTTCATCTCCCCAAAATTTTGGATTGATGTGGATGATAAATGATGGATTTATGAGCCTTTTAGGCCAAAAATAAATAAATAAATAAACAACAAAAACATAAGATGAAAAACTGCAGAAATTGCTTCTTAAATGTGTCGGAACAGTGTAGGCCACAAGAAATAGCGCAAAAGGGGGTGAGGAAGAGCGGTGCAGTTGCCCATAGCAACCAATGAGATTGCTTCTATCATTTTAAAGAGGCCTGGGAAAAATGAAAGAAGCGATCTGATTGGTTGCTATTGGCAACTGCACCGCTCTTCCTCTACACAGGTTTTGATAAACATTTATTGTCTCTCCAAGGCAGTGTTTCCCAACCAAGGTGCCTCCAGCTGTTGCATAACTACTACTCCCAGCATGCCCGGACAGCCTTCGGCTGTCCGGGCATGCTGGGAGTTGTAGTTTTGCAACAGCTGGAGGTACCCTGGTTGGGAAACACTGCTACAGGCTTTGTATTTTGCTGGATCCGTCTAAGGCTTAGTTCACACTGTCTAATATTTCCCAATGTATTTTATTTTAATGCGGGCATTTTCGACAATAATCCGCGTAAAAATGTCCGCAAAATGTGCACGTAAAAGCTTTGTAAAATAAAATACACGGGGAAATGTAATCTAGGGCATGCTGGGAGTTGTAGTTTTGCAACAGCTGGAGGTCCATAGTTTGCACCCGGACAGTGTTTCCCAATCAGGGAGCCTCTAACTGTTGTAAAACTACAACTCCCAGCATGTCTGGAATTTTTTTTAAATTCTAATTACCCCCCCCCCCCCCTTCCATTTTTAAAATAAAAAATTGAAACAAAAGAAAAAAAAATAAACATATTTGTTTTCGCTGCATACAGAAATGTCCAAAATTACAAAATTATTAAAATATAATGTTATTGATCCCACCCAGTGAATGGCGTAAAAGTAACAACAACAAAAAAGATACTAAATGCCAGAATTACCAGATTTTTGGTCGCATGATGTGTAAGAAAAAAAAAATCCTAAAAAGTGATCAGAAAAGTCCTATCTTCTCCTTATTAGTACTGATTAAAACGACAGCGCAAGAAATGATCCTCATGTAGCCCAGTATAAGGAAAAATGTATAGGGGTCAAAATTGGCAAATTTTAAGAAGATATCTTTGAGAAGAAAAAAAGTTAAATTTTTTAAACAAACAAAAAAAAAAAAAAAGCCTCATATGGGACTGTGGATGAAAAAAATAAAAGAGTTATGGCCCTTAGGAGGCGAGGAGGAAAAACATGAAAATTCGTATTAACCCCCCCCCCCACACACACACACCCAAAAAAAACAACAAAAAAAAACAGCCTAGTCATTAAAGGGATAACAGACAAACATTCCAAAAACAACATATAGGCCCTGTTTCTGGAGTTCACCTGGGGACCCATCAAATATCCCATCAAATGGGATTGTGTCGTTTTTGGCCGGGGCGGGATCAGCAGAAACATTTTTCTCAACAAACAAGGAACATTTTTCAGAACGTACAGAACCTGTCAGCATAATAAGAGGAAAACGCAACTAATCCCCCACCGAGGGCCATGGTGTCCCCCTCCAGTGATATCTATCCCCCTCCAGTGACACCTATCCCCCTCCAGTGACACCTATCCCCCTCCAGTGATATCTATCCCCCTCCAGTGATACCTATCCCCCTCCAGTGACACCTATCCCCCTCCAGTGACACCTATCCCCCTCCAGTGATATCTATCCCCCTCCAGTGATATCTATCCCCCTCCAGTGACACCTATCCCCCTGCAGTGACACCTATCCCCCTCCAGTGATATCTATCCCCCTCCAGTGATATCTATCCCCCTCCAGTGACACCCATCCCCCTGCAGTGACACCTATCCCCCTCCAGTGACACCTATCCCCCTGCAGTGACACCTATCCCCCTCCAGTGACACCTATCCCACTCCAGTGACACCTATCCCCCTCCATTGACACCTATCCCCCTGCAGTGACAGCTATTCACTCCAGTGACACCTATCCCCCTCCAGTGACACCTATCCCCCTCCAGTGACACCTATTCACTCCATTGACACCTATCCCCCTCCAGTGACAGCTATTCACTCCAGTGACACCTATCCCCTCCAGTGACACCTATCCCCCTGCAGTGACACCTATCCCCCTCCAGTGACACCTATCCCCCTCCAGTGACACCTATTCCCCTGCAGTGACACCTATCCCCCTCCAGTGACACCTATTCCCCTGCAGTGACACCTATGCCCCTCCAGTGACATCTATCCCCCTCCAGTGACACCTATCCCCCTCCAGTGACACCTTTCCCCCTCCAGTGACACCTATCCCCCTCCAGTGATATCTATCCCCCTCCAGTAACATCTATCCCCCTGCAGTGACACCTATCCCCCTCCAGTGACACCTATCCCCCTCCAGTGACACCTATCCCCCTGCAGTGACACCTATCCCCCTCCAGTGACACCTATTCACTCCAGTGACACCTATCCCCCTCCAGTGACACCTATCCCCCTCCAGTGACACCTATCCCCCTCCAGTGACACCTATCCCCTCCAGTGACACCTATCCCCCTCCAGTGACAGCTATCCCCTCCAGTGACACCTATCCCCGTCCAGTGACACCAATTCACTCAAGTGACACCTATCCCCCTCCAGTGACACCTATCCCCCTCCAGTGACACCTATCCCCCTCCAGTGACACCTATCCCCCTCCAGTGATAGCTATCCACTCCAGTGACACCTATCGGGTTAGAGCAGTGTTCCCCAACCAGGGTGCCTCCAGCTGATGCAAAGCTACATCTCCCATCATGCCTGGACAGCCAAAGCCAGGACCAGACATGACATGAGAGCGTGACCAGGTAAGTTCCTGACACAAACCTATAAAGATGGTGCCTGAATAGAGCGATCACATTCCCATCACTCCCCAGATTGCTGTGAGATTATATCCTCATGTTTTGGCGTCTTCCTCGCTCTCTCCTTGTATATTTTCCCTTTTTTAAACCTTTCCTATTTTCTTATAATTATATTTTGCAAACTTCTGACTGGGAACAACCAACATCTGCTGCACTATGTGTTGGATTTCCATCTTGAAGAAGTTATATCATCCTTCCTATTGATACAAATGACAGGTCTCTTGTCGGGGTCATCTATCAAGGGTCCACAGCTCCCGAGGTCTGTAGCTTTTTCTCATTTACCTGCAGAATCTGAACCAGAATTTTAGAAACATTAATGACAAGGTGAGGCCGGACTTTTCCTTTCCTTTATCTGGAGAAACATTCACTCTTAATGCTATAATCTCTTCTCATGTGGGGGGGGGGCTCATAGAACAGAATGTGCCGCTATTAGAATTGTTCGGAGTCACGTCTGGGATTTAGGGATTTGCTATGTAGTTATAAAGCCGGTGAGGTCCGTCCGGGACTTTTCATGGGGGTTGTAGACTGTATTGGGTACAACTATAAGCACCGTGTGAGTAGGACCAGAGCAGGATGGAAATGATGATTTGCTAACAGCATAAAGCAAAAGATACGGAATAGAAACAAAGTATATGAGAAAGTTTATGTGAAACTAAAAACCTCTTTAACCCCTTAAGGACCGAGGGTTTTTCCGTTTTTGCATTTTCGTTTTTTGCTCCTTGCCTTTAAAGAATCATAACTCTTTCAATTTTGCACCTAAAAATCCATATGATGGCTTATTTTTTGCGCCACCAATTCTACTTTGTAATGACATCAGTCATTTTGCTCAAAAATCTACGGCGAAATGGAAAAAAAAATCATTGTGAGACAAAATTGAAAAAAAAACCCTGCTGTTTTGTAACTTTTGGGGGCTTCCGTTTCTACGTAGTACATATTTCGGTAAAAATGACACCTTATCTTTATTCTGTAGGTCCATACGATTAAAATGATCCCCTACTTTTATAGGTTTTATTTTGTCGGACTTCTAGAAAAAATCATAACTACATGCAGGAAAATTAATACGTTTAAAATTGTCATATTCTGACCCCTATAACTTTTTTATTTTTTCCGCATATGGGCCGGTATGAGGACTCATTTTTTGCGCCGTGATCTGAAGTTTTTAGCGGTACCATTTCTGCATTGATAGGACTTATTGATCGCTTTTTATTCATTTTTTCATGATATAAAAAGTGACCAAAAATGCACTATTTTGGATTTTGGAATTTTTTTGCGCGCACGCCATTGACCGAGCGGTTTAATTAATGATATATTTTTATAATTCAGACATTTCCGCACGCGGTGATACCATATATGTTTATTTTTATTTACACTGTGGTTTTTTTTTTATGGGAAAAGGGGGGTGATTCAAACTTTTAATAGGGGAGGGGGTTAAATGATCTTTATTCACTTTTTTTTTTTTTACACTTTTTTTTTGCAGTGTTATAGGTCCCATAGGGACCTATAACACTGCACACACTGATCTCTTATACTGATCATTGTTATCCCATAACACTGCACACACTGATCTTTTACATTGATCAGTGGTTTCTCATAGGAAACCAGTGATCGATGATTCTGCCGCTTGACTGCTCATGGCTGGATCTCAGGCACTGAGCAGTCATTCGGCGATCGGACAGCGAGGAGGCAGGTACACACCGTGGCCCCGCGTTATAGATCGGGATCAGACTCATGACATACCAATATGTCATGGGTCGTTAAGGGGTTAAGAAAGATTCCCATGAAATCACTTTGCTCTTTTGCAGAATACCAGCAGAGTACACAGTGTTGCCCAGTCTTCCTATCTAAACCTTGTGGCAGAGGAAAAGAAACAATAATGCTCTTTCTCATATCCCGTCCTCATATCCTGTCCACATATCCCAACCTCATATCCCATCCCCATATCACATCCTCACATCCCGACCTCATATCCCGTCCTCATATCTCGTCTACATATCCCTTCCTCATATCTCGTCTACATATCCAGTCCTCATATCTTGTCCTCATATCCAGTCCTCATACCTCGTCCTCATATCCCGACCTCATATCCTGTCCTCATATCTCGTCATCATATCCCGTCCTCATATCCCATCCTCATATCCCGTCCTCATATCTCGACCTCATATCCCGTCCTCATATCTCAACCTCATATCCCATCCTCATATCCAGTCCTCATATCTCGACCTCATATCCCGTCCTCATGTCCCATCCTCATATCCCATCCTCATATCCAGTCCTCATATCTCGACCTCATATCCCGTCCTCATGTCCCATCCTCATATCCCATCCTCATATCCAGTCCTCATATCCCGTCCTCATATCCCGTCCTCATATCCCATCCTCATATCCTGTCCTCATATCTCGTCCTCATATCCCGTCCTCATGTCCCATCCTCATATCCCATCCTCATATCCAGTCCTCATATCTCGACCTCATATCCCGTCCTCATGTCCCATCCTCATATCCCATCCTCATATCCAGTCCTCATATCCTGTCCTCATATCTCGTCCTCATATCCCATCCTCATATCCAGTCCTCATATCTCGACCTCACATCCAGTCCTCATGTCCCATCCTCATATCCCGTCCTCATATCCAGTCCTCATGTCCCATCCTCATATCCCGTCCTCATATCCCGACCTCAAATCCAGTCCTCATATCCCATCCTCATATCCCGTCCTCATATCCCGTCCTCATATCCCATCCTCATATCCAGTCCTCATATCTCGACCTCATATCCCGTCCTCATATCCAGTCCTCATATCCAGTCCTCATATCCCGTCCTCATATCCAGTCCTCATATCCCGTCCTCATATCCAGTCCTCATATCTTGACCTCATATCCCGTCCTCTGTCCTCATATCCCTCAGCAGTTTTTGAAACGAAAAAAAGAAAAAACCAGAATAGACCAATGCGCATCTAAGTGCAATTATCCTTTTCCGAGATAGTCATATACATACAGGTACAAGGTTTGCTCACCTTTGGATGTTGTACTATGAGCACAAAACCATAGAGAGCTTGATACCACAATCTGTGGTGTGACGGAGGAGTGCAGCCTGCACCGATCCCGTACTCGACTTGCGGAGGACGGTCTTTGGAAATGCAGGGGGGGGAGAGGAATTCTCCAGAATGTGGTGTTCTCAGCGGCGCTCTCCTCTGAATGATCTGATGCTTAATTAAGCAAATATCCGGCAAAAAGCAGACTTACAAATAAAAGAGATTTATTGACGGCATGCAAGTAAAACGACACATTTCGAGGGGCGGGACCCCCTCTTCATCAGGTTTTCTGATTAGAAGTTGTGTATGACGCTCCTTTTATATTCATCCAGCCCGCGAAAATCATGCTTAAATATTACATAACGTAAAATACATACAATAAAAAACATTTATTAAACAGATATTAAAAGTCTCTTATGATCCTTATTGTACTTGGAGATCATTTTTGTAATGGTAAAAATAATGTTTCTAAAAATCAGTGTGTTCTGAGGTACGGTAATCACCGCGGCAGCTTATCAGGTGGAGTATATGCCCGCGCACCCTGATTGGAGCACTTCTTAGTTTCGGATGCTGATTCGGTTTATCAAACAGATTTGAGTCCAGAAGTGGAAGAGATGGGAGACATAATGACCGGAGATTGTGCGAGGGTTTGGTGCGAGGGAAGCTGACTGCTAGGATGGTGGGCAAAGAAAAGTGTTCCTGCAGCGCTTCATACAATGAACAAAGCCGCGGGGAGACGGCCAGGGGAAAATTCTATATGGATCAATATATATTTAGAATAACTATGATAGGCACAGGGGTTTCATACTGGATGGGCTTAACATTTCGCATATATTTTATTTATATATATATATATATATATATATATATATATATATATATATATATATAAAATTATATATGACCTCCTATCCCATCCTCATATCCCGTCCTCATATCCCATCCTCAAATCCCGTCTTCATATCCCATCCTCATATCCCGTCTTCATATCCCGTCTTCATATCCCATCCTCATATCCCATCCTCATATCCCATCCTCATATCCCATCCTCATATCCCATCCTCATATCCCATCCTCATATCCCATCCTCATATCCCATCTACATATCCTGTCCTCATTCACCGTACTCAAATCCTGTCCTTATATCCCGACTACATATCCATTCCTCATATCTCTACCACATATCCGGTCCTCATATCCCAACCTAATATCCCGACCTCATATCTCGTCCTCATATCCTGATCTCATATCCCGTCCACTTATCCTATCCTCATATCTCATCTACATATTGTCAGGATCCGGATTGGTATGCAGCGAGGACACTGGTGGTGGATCCTCTGTGTCAGTGAGGTGATGACGTGGGCTGTACCAGGGGAACGGAGTCTAAGGGGTTACTGGTTTTCACCAGAGCCCCGCCGCAAAGCGGGATGGACTTGCAGCAGCAGGTAACCCCCAGGTCGTTCCACCCGATAGCGACTCAACCCCAGCTGACAGCTGAGACAGGCGCGGTACAAGGGATTAGGCAAGAGCAAGGTCGGACGTAGCAGAAGGTCAGGGCAGGCAGCAAGGATCGTAGTCAGGGGCAACAGCAAAGGGTCTGGAAACACGGGCTTGGAACACACACAAAACGCTTTCATTGGCACTAGGCAACAAGATCCGGCGATGACAGGAAGGGGAAGTGGGTTTATATGAGGAAGGCACAGGTGCAGGTACTGATTGGGCCAGGCGCCAATCAATGGCGCACTGGCCCTTTAAATCTCAGAGAGCCGGCGCGCGAGCCCTAGGGAGCGGGGCCGCGCGCCGGGACTGAGCAGACGGAGGACGGGGAAGGTGAGGAGATTGGGATGCGAGCCGCGGGCGGGCGCGTCCCGCTACGCGGATCGCATCCCCGCCGGTGACACTAGTGCAGCGCTCCCGGTCAGTGGGTCTGACCTCATATCTCATCCTCATATCCTGTCCTCATATCCCGCCCTCATATCCCGACCTCATATTCCGTCCTTGTGTTGACCCAAGTTGTGGGGTGACCACGGGGCGTGAAGGGTGTAGGTGGATGGGGCAGATGGTATTAACCCCAGGGGCAAGATGTTATTAACCCGTATTGTTTGTGACGTCAGAGTGTTTTTTTGTGGATCGGTAACCACCCAAACAATATCTCCGCTATCCCAAAATTAGGCAGGGCAAGAAGAGTCCAACACCAGGTAATGGTTAACGGTAGCTTTACTGAGGTCAGACAGTTGTTATAGTCTTTACAGCTAGGCCAGGATCCCAGAGAGATGGCCAGTAACACAGAAGGACCTCGCAGCTTGCTGGGACTAGTAGTACTTGTGATAGACTTTATGTCAGCCACACAGACTAGAATAGACTTATCTTTGGAATTGACTTTAGGCTTGTAGGTAGTGACAGCAGACATAGACTTGACTTACTGAAAGTGGCTGTAGACTTGAGGCCTTCCAAGTATGCTGGACGCTATTACTGAGACGTCTGGTCTTTACTGTTCCTCAGCAAAAGTCTGGTGGAAGAGAGAGATTGTAATGGCTGCCCCTCTTATAAAGGGGGGCTGAGCCAGAAGCCCATAGGTCAAGCTGCAGGTCATGTGTTTAACTGGTACTCTCTGGGTAACATAACACATCATGTGAACATAACAGGTGATACCTCCAAAGGTCCTTTATACTTTATATACATAATACATAACATTTTAAGACTATACATAGGTAACACTAGCTTCACTATGGGGGAGACACTGCAGGAGAGCCCCCAGGACAATGAGGGACTCAACCTGACAGGGCCTAAGTATTATACAGGGTTATAGCCTGTACTGGGACATTACAAACCCCCCTACTTAACATAAGTTGCCCTCGACGAAGGGTTCTGTCAGGATTGAGGGTCGAAATACTGCTTTTCCTGATTGGCTCAGGACAAGCCCTGTAGACAGACTACTAGACATCAGAGAAATACTGTACACTGGGACATTTGGTGTACAACAACTTATTTACATTTTATTGGACCATAGCAGTTATGCGCTACCATAACCCTTTAATGGAAACGAGATATATTACTATGGATATTTACATGACTTTCCATGTACTGCTCAGTAGTCCAAGTACATTATGGAGTCCTTTAGCTTAAAGCTCAGGTCAATTCTTCCGTGCCTAAGGAGTCTCTCGGCCGAAGCCAGGCACACACTTACTAGATTGGTTACTGAGAAACTTTTTCTTGACGAGTCCGTCAGGCACGACACTTGAACGTTACTGCATAACCTGTAACAACAAAAAATGTGTGCTGGTGCACAACAGTCAATTAGTCTCACGACCATGTCTGGTTAAATTTTTTTGTACATAAGTTACTTGAACAATTTTCTTTCACAGATCAGGTTGGGCCCTAGGTTGAGATATGAACCTGGGATTGCGAGACTGGGCCCTTGGCATGGGGTCCACATGAGTGTTCCAAGACACATGAGACAAGTGAGAGTTAGTGATGGTCGGGCTGACTGTGACCACCACTTGTACTGCAGCAGCAGAAGGCGGACTCGTCAGTGCCTGCTGATCCGGCCAAACCTCTGCAATTGCAGGAGTAGGCTGAGGCACTTGAGTTGGTACCCGCTGGTTAGGCCACACCTCCTTGGCAGCTGGAGAAGGCCTGGGTACTTTGATTGGTGCCCGCTGATTATACCAAACCTCCTTGCTCATAGGAGTAGGCCTGGGCACATCTGTAGACTGGTACAAATACTTGGGAGCCATAGCAGGTGCCTCGGGCAGATGACGTTCCTCCTCTTGAACCGGATCTTCCATTGTAGGTGGGTATAGTCCAAAGGGATCTGCGTCCCAGTCGTCTGTCGGGAAGGACACAAATGGAAGTTGTGTGGGATTCTTTGGACGTGTTACTGCAGTTGCCCATTCTCCCCTCGAGCTCTGTACTGGTGTGTACTCCACGATTTCGCCAGTTTCTAGAGAATGGATATGCGCTGGGAGGTAGTCTCTTTGTACAGCTCGTCTGTTAACAAGAAGGGTGCCCCCGTGTCTGCAGTCCATGAGGGTGCCAAATCCTCTTACTCGATCAAACTTCACTACGGTGGCACGTCAGCGCTCCAGGGGTGGCTCACCCTCTCAGGGATGCCCTAATCTGCGGATGCCGCCTCACTTCAAATGGCAGCAACTTAGGCCCATATCTTTGCAGCCTATGGACCCTCAGTTCCTCCATGATGGCGACCACCTCTGTGTCTCTTTTGGCCTTTTCGGACTGGGTCGAAGGAACTGGGGGAAGGGGCTTCCCAGGCAAGGGAAGTAGATGCTCCCGCATGTACCGGGTTAATTCTCGCTCGTCGACGAACAGCCACTTAGGGAGTGGTGGTGACTGGGGACGTGATGGGGGCTGTTGGGCCTTCGGTGTGGAGTCTGGACCTGAGGTAGATGAAGGGGTAGAGAACGCGGCCTCAGCTGGGGTACTCACATCAGACTCCTCCGTCGGGATCTCAGCCCAGGAACCCCAGCTGTGATGATGAGGGGACAACCTCACTGGCGACGGTTCTCTCAATGACTCCGGCCCACTCTCTGTTGTCTTCGGGCAGAGGCACCTTCAAGCAGGCGTCGGCGGCTTCGATGGACAATCGGTGCAAGTATTCCGACATTCTTGGAACATCTTCGCCGCGGCCGTGGCAATCAGCCGATCTCCTGGTTCCATCTTGGGGCTGTATGTGGGTCGCTGCGAGTCAAGAGTCCGCCATCTTCTTCCTCTCTGCCAGCGCTTCCTGTAGACCGAAGAGGTCGGGCTCCGCTTATATTGGTCTCCAACAAGATGGCTGCCGGCCGGAAGGATGTCATCAGCGGGGTCTTAGACAGGAAGCAACTCAGCGGTGCATCCTTTTCATCCATCCCCCTGGCAACAAGGGGCGGACCTTTCAAGTTCCACTTCGCACTGGACACTACGGCATTATCTCCACACCCAGGGGCAGGACCCTGGCTCTGGCGGGAACCTTTTGCGTGCTTCACGACCATCAGGTTAACCCTTGCAGGCCTCCGGCCTGACTTTGCACATAGTTGATTTAACTCTTGCAGACTTCTTCACAACAGACAGTACAGTATTCTTCACTTCCCCCTCTACTTTAACAGCGCCACGGTAAAGACACATTTTAGTAACAGTCCTGTACACTTTTCTGGCACATCTAATATAGGTGAAACAGATAATATAAGTGTATATATGTGAGTAATAGACTACAGGGAGATAGTCTGAAAAATGGCCAAAAGAAAATAAATAGCAGAAAATTATTATAAGTTTTAAAATAGCTAGTTTAATGAGTAAATAGTTCATAAAACATCAAAGTGAATGCCGGCAATCTACTCCGATAAATGAAACATAAATAGTTAGAATAAGACAATACAATTAGTAAACTAGTAAACACTGTCCACAGATAGCTTCCAATTTGTGCTTAAAGGGGACCTCTCATCAAATAAACTTTTGATATATTTTAGATTAATGAATGTTGAATAACTTTCCAATAGCATGTTAATGAAAAATATGCTTCTTCTTTCTATTGTATTTTTCCCGATCAGTCCTGTCAGCAAGCATTTCTGACTCATGCTGGAGTCCTAAACACTCAGAGCTGCCAGCCTGCTTTGTTCACAGCCAAACAGGCTGTGAACAAAGCAGGCTGGCAGCTCTGAGTGTTCTCCTTTGTGAACAAAGCAGACTGGCAGCTCGTAGTGTTTAGGACTCCAGCATGAGTCTGAAATGCTTGCTGCCAGGACTGGTAGGGAGACCCCTAGTGGTCATTTCTTCAAAGTGGAAAATTAAATAGAAAGAAGCAGATTTTTTAATAACATGCAATTGGAAAGTCATTCTGCATACATTAATCTATAATGTATCAAAAGTTTTTTTGATGAGAGGTACCCTTTAAAGATAATCACAGCTGCAAAAAACGATGGTCCATGAAGGGATAGAAAAAGCTGGTAGGTTATATAAATGAAGCACTGGAGCACCGTAAGAGTTGGCCCACTCTTGCCGTGCTGTTGTTCTGTGCGCTGGATATGCGCTATTGCGCTGGATGTCCGATCCGTGTACTCAATAGATCCATAGGCATATAAATGTTTAAACAATTGCTGTAACGTTGGTGGTGGGTGAGACACTGTAGCGCGACTCGGCGGTCGGCAAAAATGAAACCAAATTCACTCACCCACCCTTGGTTCCAGGCACGGGACGTCTTCAAGATTCGGATCTCAACAGATCGCGCCGGTGCTCAGCTTCAAACAGGGAAGTCTGCTGTTAGACAGACAAGCCCTGTTAGCGAGCGATGTCTTGGCGTGCAGGATACTTGGCTGAGTCGGTCCTCGTGGAGATGTGCGCACATCAATGATGCGCTGGGTATGCTGTGAGTCTTTGGCTGGTTATTTAGGATATCTGACTGGAAGTATAGCGTGTCTCGAGCATCAGACGTGTTTCGAGCCTCCTGGGCTCTTCCTCAGTGATGTGTGGACTCGATGGGATTATAGTTCTATTTATAGTGCTACTAATGGGCAGACATGAAAACCTGCAGTGGAACCGTTTTATAAATACTTTTGGTGGCTCAATATAAAACCAGGACTGGATACAAAAATGAACATTTCAAGGGCATATATAAATGAATAAGATGAAAGAATAAATGAATGTGCATAAATACATCTGGGAATAAATAGATATTAAAATCCTTGTCTATGTCTATGCTGTTTATAAAAAAAATTGTTCTTTAAACATATAAGAGGTGTGGAAGTATGAACATGTAATGAGATGTAAATCGTGATGGAGAGAGGTAAAAAGATATGGGTGAGCTATAAAACAATATAGGGAGAAATATGTCTATGTCATGATAATATAAAAAAATGATGTTAAAAATTATATTAGAAAGCCAAAAATTTCTAGGTCTGCATTAAGGCCGAAAGGTGCTAAGGTGTTGAACTCATAAATCATTCCCCTTTCATTCCTTAACATTTTCGAGATATGGTCTCCTCCTCTCCAATTCTTTTTTTACTGTTTTTAAAGCTGTGAAGGAAATCCCAGATGGGTCGCAGTTATGTGTCTCTTTAACCCCTTAACGACGAAGGACGTATATTTACATCCTCCGCCGGCTCCCGCGATATGCCGCGGGGTCACTGCCGCGTCTGAAGCGAAAGTGAAAGTATCCCGGCTGCTCAGTCGGGCTGTTCAGGACAGCCGCGGTGAAATCGCAGCGTCCCGAACAGCTTACAGGACACCGGGACCTTACCTGCCTCCTCGGTGTCCGATCGGCGAATGACTGCTCCGTGCCTGAGATCCAGGCAGGAGCAGTCAAGCGCCGATAACACTGATCACAGGAGTGTTAATACACGCCAGTGATCAGCATAGGAGATCAGTGTGTGCAGTGTTATAGGTCCCTATTAGCCGCGGGTCCCGGCCGTTGATGGCCGCAGGGACCGCCACGATAGGACAGGTTTTAATGTCTATTTGCTGTATAAGACGCACCAACTTCCGCCTTCCCCCCCCCCCACAGTTTTGGGGAAGAATAAGTGCAATTGCTCCTCCTTTATCCGCAGGTCGGATAGTATTTGGTGTCTTGCGGTTCCTTTATTGTTTTTATTTCTTGTGATGTTTCTTTGTTGTTTCCTCGGAGGTGGGAGTTCTCTGATTTCTTTCTCCACAGCGAAGCGGAGAGCAGTCATTTCTCCTCCTATTTCTTGTATAGGAAAAAAACGTGGATTTTTTCTTTAAGTTGTAGTGTTTATAGATAGTGGGGGAGATTTATCAAAACCTGTGCAGAGGAAAAGTTGCCCAGTTGCCCATAGCGACCAATCAGATCGCTGCTTTCAGTTTTCACAGGCCTTCATAAAAATGAAAGCAGCAAGCTGATTGGTTGCTATGGGCAACTGGGCAAGTTTTCCTCTGCACAGGTTTGGATAAATCTCCCCCATTGTCCGTTTGGTGATTTCTTTCAATCAGATTTTTCATGTAAAATTTTTTCAAAGTGAGGTTCCTAATGAATTTCTCCACTCCCATATATAATGCAAATTTATTACGTTTCTGCGTAGGCGCAAATTTTAGGCCTTTATTCAGTAATTTCTCTTGATTTGGAGTTAGGACACTGCTTAAATTATTGATGCATGAGTCCTTATTCATTTGGTCCTCCTCTTTTGGACAGGACTTGCTCCTAGGTCTAGGAGTTTTGGTTCTAGTTTTAGGCCTCTTTTTTGGGTTTCTTTTGGAGGATTTGAATGATTTTTGACCGTTGATCTCTGCGGTGATAAATGGTTTGCATGTGTTTCCCGCTGATGGATTTGTGCTGTTACCCGGGGGCAGACTGACCAGCCGGTATATTTGGCCGTCAGACAAGGCTACTTTCAGGTGATGTCTTTCTCTATACAGTAATCCCTCGAGATGCGATGGCCTCGACATACGTTATTATCAACATACAATGGCCTCTCAGAGGCCATCGTATGTTGAAAGCAGTATGTTTTTTGTCGGGGCCATCATAAAAATTTGCGGTCCTCCGGTAGTGCTGACTGCCGCAGCTGCTACCGGACTACCACTGGGCTATTAAGCAGGTTTACATACTGGTGCATGCCGGAGCAGCTAACCCCAGTGGTGCCGGTGCAGCCTCCTTGCGGCGCGCGGATCCTCAGTCATGTGACAATGTATTGTCACATGACAGTGACGTTGCCGGCCTGCGCCTCAGTCGAGGAGTGCCGCGCCGGGAGAGGAAGACGCGGAGCTGGTGAGTGCTCATTTGCATGGCAGCGGCGGCGTTAACCCCTCACCTCATGGCAGCGACAGTGTTATCGCTGCCGCGGGGTTAAAGCTGCCGCTGCCATGGGGTGAGGAATTAACGCCGCCACTGCCGCTGCCATGCGGTGAAGGGTCAAGTTAACCCCTCACCCCATGGCAGCGGTAGCGTTAACCCCCCTCTCTTAAGTGCAGCACAAATCCCCAGGCCTGGCCCATAGCCCCACCAGGCCTGGCCCAAAGCCCCACCAGGCCTGGCCAAAAGCCCCACCAGGCCTGGCCCATAGCCCCACCAGGCCTGGCCCAAAGCACCACCTGGCCTGGCCCAAAGCCCCACTAGGCCTGGCCCAAAGCCTCACCAGTCCTGGCCCATAGCCCCACCAGGCCTGGCCCATAGCCCCACCAGGCCTGGCCCATAGCCCCAACAGGCCTGGCCCAAAGCCCCCACCTCGGGCCTGGCCCAAAGCCCCCACCTTGGGCCTGGCCCAAAGCCACCACCTCAGGCCTGGACGGATCCGCAGCATATTTTACGCTGCGGATCCGCCAGCAATGGACCCTACAGTGCTGCCTCCACCTGTGTCCATGCGGCTATCCGGGCATGCTGGGAGTTGTAGTTTTGCAACATCTGGAGGTCCGCAGGTTGGAGACCACTGGTATAGAGTGTCAGCGCCGGCAGCCGCAACAAACAGGACGAGGAGGGCAGTGCATGCGGGTGACATGTGAGTAGTACCCTGATGGGGACAGCGCTAGGCTAATAATTAATTGGGGGTGGGGGGGGGGGTGGGTCTTGCGCTTGCAGGTCACATAGGATTAGTTCCCAGATGTGGGGACAGCGCAGCGCTGGGCTAATTAATTCATTCCCGAGGAGGAGGGGCAAAACCGGTATTGCGGTATGGGTTAAAATTCATATCGTGCAGCACAAAAATTCCAGTATTCGGTATGAACCGGTATATATAGATGGACATACGGTCTGGATCTATTAGTAGGTCCCCTGGTTATATTGTCTATGGTAATGGTGGGTTCTGTTCTTTAATTGAAGAGGTCTTAATTTTGTGGAATGTGTTTGTCTTGTACAGTGACCCCCCCCCCCCCCCGACTTACGATGACCCCGACATACGATCATTTCAAGATACGATGGTCTCTCCGAGGCAGCATCAACTTACGATGCTTTTGTATGTCGGGGCCATCGCATTTTTTCATTAAAGAAATGTTCCCGTATCTGACTGAAGTTATCATCGTATAGATCTTTGGCCAGTTGTTTGTATAATGTAAGACCTTTGGGTTTGGTATTTTGTTGTAGGAGATGTGTGAGAGATTTGATTTCCCGTTTCTGTTTAAAGGGAACCAATCATCAGATTTTACCCTATATAATGCTTGGCAAAGCGTTATATAGGGTAAAATTGTTGTCCTAACCATCCCCGGGGGACGCTCCTGCCCCCAGGGATGGTGAAGATACGAAGTTATAAACTAGTCACCGCCGCCGCCATAAGTAGTCACCTGGGCGGGGAGCTTCACTCACCTACTCCCGTTCTTCGGCCGGGAGCGACGCCCCCTCCGCTTGATTGATGGGCCGCGTCATTGTTCCGCTCACTGTACAGACGGAGCAGAGTGATGACGCGGCCCATCAATCAAGGGGGCGTCGCTGCCGGCCGAAGAACGGGAGTAGGTGAGAAGAGCTCCCCGCCCAGGTGACTACTAGTGTTGCTCGCGAATATTCGCAATACGAATTTTATTCGCGAATATCGCATATTCGCAAATTCTCGAATATTCGCGAATATAGCACTATATATTCGTAATTACGAATATTCGTTTTTTGGTTTTTTTTCACAGTACACATCACAGTGATCATCCCTCTCTGTTTCCAGCTTGTGTGGTGTAAAGAAGGCTGTAATACTACTGTGTGAGACTGGCGAGCGAATTGTCGCATATGCGAAAATAAAACACGAATATGCGAATTTAACGAATATATGACGAATATTTGTCCATATATTCGCGAAATATCGCGAATTCGAATATGACCTATGCCGCTCAACACTAGTGACTACTTACGGCGGCGGCAGTGACTAGTTTATAACTTCATATCTTCACCATCCCTGGGGGCAGGAGCGTCCCCCGGGAATGGTGAAAATAAAGATTTTACCCTATATAACGCTTTGCCAAGCGTTATATAAGGTAAAATCTGATGATTGGTTCCCTTTAAGCATTTTTTTCAAAAAGTTTTCTACTTGTCTGAACGTTTGGGATAGATTTTGTGTTAGTGTGGGGGGTTTGTCTGTGTTGTGTGGTAGGTTTAATTGGGGTGTTATCACTAAATTTATATTCATTGATAGTTTTAGATTTTTCTTCTAGACATTCCCAAATGTTCATGTTGGATAACACCAGAGAGCACTACCTTTAGGGGTGTAGAGAAATAAAAGAGAATTAAAAGATACTAGTTGTGCTCAATCTGATGGGTCGTCCGAGAATCCAGTAAGTGCAGACCCCTATGAGCTACACCGGGTTTATCCTCTTAAGGACGTAGGGCGTACCTGTACGCCCTTAGCCCGGTCCGGTGTTTAAAACGGGGTCACGCCGTGACCTCGCATCACACCGGGTCGGTCCCAGCTGCTAGTCATAGCCGGGACCCTGGGCTAATAGCACGCAGCACCAATCGTTGTGCCGCGTGATATTAACCCTTCAGATGCGCCGATCAAAGTTGACCGCCGCGTCTGAAAGTGAAAGTAAACGCTTCCCGGCAGCTCAGTCGGGCTGATCGGGACATCGCGATAAAATCGTGATGTCCCGATCAGCTAGGACGCGAGCGGAGACCCCCTTACCTTGCTCCGTCGCATCCGATCTGGGTTTGATTGCTCCAAGCCTGAGCTACAGGCTTGAGCAATCGAGCCCCTATCTCGCTGATCCATGCAAAGCTATGGTTTTGCAGGGATCAGTGTAAAAGATCAGTGTGTGCAGTGTTATAGCCCCCTATGGGAGCTATAGCACTGCAAAAAAAAGTGGAAAAAAAAAAGTTAACAAAGGTAATTTAACCCCTTCCCTAATAAAAGTTTGAATCACCCCCCTTTTCCCATAAAAAAATGGTGTAAATAAAAATAAACATATGTGGCATCGCTGTGTGCGTAAAAGTCCGAACTATAAAAATATATTGTTAATTAAACCGCATGGTCAATGGCGTACGCGCAAAAAATTCCAAAGTCCAACATAGCGTAATTTTGGTCACTTTTTATATCATAAAAAAATGAATAAAAAGCAATCAAAGTCCGATCAATACAAAAATGTTACTGATAAAAACTTCAGTAAGGATCAAAAGTTTGGGCACCCCAGGTAAAAATGTGTATTAATGTGCATAAAGAAGCCAAGGAAAGATGGAAAAATCTCCAAAAGGCATCAAATTACAGATTAGACATTCTTATAATATGTCAACAAAAGTTACATTTTATTTCCATCATTTACACTTTCAAAATAACAGAAAACAAAAAAATGGCGTCTGCAAAAGTTTGGGCACCCTGCAGAGATAATATCTTGTACTGCCCCCTTTGGTAAGTATCACAGCTTGTAAACACTTTTTGTAGCCAGCCAAGAGTCTTTCAATTCTTGTTTGAGGTATCTTTGCCCATTCTTCCTTACAAAAGTCTTCCAGTTCTTTGAGATTTCTGGGCTGTCTGTCACGCACTGCTCTTTTAAGCTCTATCCATGGATTTTCAATTATGTTGAGGTCAGGAGATTGTGAAGACCATGGCAAAACCTTCAGTTTACGCCTCTTGATGTAATCCCCTGTGAATTTCGAGGTGTGTATACGATCATTATCCATTTGTAGAAGCCATCCTCTCTTTAACTTCAGCTTTTTCACAGATGGCATCAAGTTAGCATCCAAAATTTGCTGAAATTTTATTGAATCAATTTTTCCTTCTACTCGTGAGATGTTCCCTGTGCCACTGGCTGCGATACAACCCCAAAGCATGATTGATCCACCCCATGCTTAACAGTTGGACAGAGGTTATTTTCATTAAATTCTGTTCCCCTTCTCCAAACGTACCTTTGCTCATTTTAACCTCATCGGTCCAATTTTAACCTCATCGGTCCACAGAACTTGTTTCCAAAATGCATCGGGCTTGTCTATATGTTCATTTGCAAAGTTCAAATGCTGATTTTTGTGGTGAGGACGTAGAAGAGGTTTTCTTCTGATGACTCTTCCATGAAGACCATATTTGTACAAGTATCTCTTTATAGTGGAATAGTGTACCACAACTCCAGTGTCTGCCAGATCTTTCTGGAGGGATTGTGCAGTCAAACGTGGGTTTTGAATTGTTTTTCTCACAATCCTACGAGCTGTTCTGTCTGATATTTTTCTTGGTCTTCCAGATCTTGCTTTAACTTCCACTGTTCCTGATGACTGCCATTTCTTAATTACATTCCGAACAGAGGATATTGACATCTGAAAACGTTTTGCTATCTTCTTATAGCCTTCTCCTGCTTTGTGAGCGTCAACTATTTTCAGTTTCAGATTTCTAGACAACTGCTTAGAAGAACCCATGGTGCTGATTGTTGGGGCAAGGTCAGATGAGTCTGGGCATTTAAAACCTTTGAGATGACATCACGTGGTCTTCCCAGATGATGATTGAGAACAATCCATGACACTGGCAGGTCTCAGCTTTGCAAAGGGAGCAGTGCATGCTATAAACTCTGCAGGGTGCCCAAACTTTTGCAGATGCCATTTTTTTGTTTTCTGTTATTTTGAAAGTGTAAATGATGGAAATAAAATGTAACTTTTGTTGACATATTATAAGAATGTCTAATCTGTAATTTGATGCCTTTTGGAGATTTTTCCATCTTTCCTTGGCTTCTTTATGCACATTAATACAAATGTTTACCTGGGGCGCCCAAACTTTTGAACCCCACTGTATATTTATACATCACAGTACACTGCTGTGGCGGACGCCTGATTTATGTAGATTGTCAGGAGTAGGAACCCAGGATCAGCTGATCATTATGGCCCAGATTTATAAAACTGTGTGAGAGAAATGTGGTATGGCTGGGTGTGTGGTGCAGGGCGGATGTTGTTACCCTTCAGGACTTGACTTGAGGCTTCAGGACTTGACTTGAGGCTTCAGGACTTGACTTGAGGCTGCAGGACATGACTTGAGGCTTCAGGACTTGACTTGAGGCTGCAGGACTTGACTTGAGGCTTCAGGACTTGACTTGTGGCTTCAGGACTTGACTTGAGGCTTCAGGACATGCCTTGAGGCTTCAGGACTTGACTTGTGGCTTCAGGACTTGACTTGAGGCTGCAGGACATGACTTGAGGCTTCAGGACTTGACTTGATGCTGCAGGACTTGACTTGAGGCTTCAGGACTTGACTTGAGGCTTCAGGACTTGACTTGTGGCTTCAGGACTTGACTTGAGGCTGCAGGACTTGACTTGAGGCTGCAGGACTTGACTTGAGGCTGCAGGACTTGACTTGAGGCTTCAGGACTTGACTTGAGGCTTCAGGACTTGACTTGAGGCTTCAGGACTTGACTTGAGCTTCAGGACTTGACTTGAGGCTTCAGGACTTGACTTGAGGCTTCAGGACTTGACTTGAGCTTCAGGACTTGACTTGAGCTTCAGGACTTGACTTGAGCCCTCCACTGCTCTGGACACACACTATAGGCACGCCTTGACTGGACTGGACCTCAGCACACAAAAAGAGCAGAGCTCAAAGAGAGAGAGAGAGGCTAGCTCCACCCAGGGCCTATATGGGGGAGACTAGCAGTGAGCCCATAGGTCACCTTTGGGGTCATCTGGTCACTGATACCTCCTGGGCAACAATCACATTGTACATTTATTAAAGGTACAATACACAATATAATACATAACCTAATTACATGGGGGGGCAATTGCAGGGGGCCCTGGGGACACTGAGGGACACTGCCTGACAGGACACAGAAGGTACAGGGAAAAACAATCCCGTACTGGGCCACCACAGAAAAAATAGAGTGATTTTCCCACAACAACCAATCACAGCTCAGGTTTCACTTTACCAGACCTCATTAGCTGAGCTGTGATTGGTTGCTGTTTGAAACTCACTTTATTTTTTCCCTCACAGTTTGATAAATCTGAACTTACATAATTATATTCTCACCCTGGGGGCACATATATATATATATATATATATATATATATATATATATATATAGTATATATATATATATATATATATATATATATATATATATATAAGCTTCATATAAGTCTACTCAGCGACAGGGATCCCTGCAAATCTCATCTGCACTGAGTTGGGTAAAGGGAATATTGGTCTGATTCAAGGCTTTATTACAATTACAACTTGACTGAAGAAGTCCCACCCAATCGCAGGTTCAGGGGTCTTGTATTGGGGTCACTTCTGGTGACCAGTAATCGTGTCACATGACATGTCACAACTCCATCCCATTGACAATCATTAGATTCCATATGGCTGGGCTGTTATATGGATATTCATACCTCTGTATTGGTGCGTCCTATTTTATAACTTATTCCAGAAGAGGAGAAGCAGGAGGGAAGAGAGCGTGGAGTGTCTATGTACGATCTGGGTGACCGGGTGACCAAAAGAAACACTCTGCAGCTTGAACAATGACCTGCAGAGGTGATAATGATCATTATAGGAGAGAGAACATTACAATAGAGCATTATAAGAACACATCACAGCGCGGTGGATTGGATTTCTGTCTCTTGTTACTTTATTACTGTTTCCCTAAGTAGGATAAATATTTACACTCAGAAGAGACGACTAACATCAGACAGGTCCGACCAGTTATGTGAGCCGCTAGGCACTGTTTTCCAAATAGTGTGCCTCCAGCTGTTGCAAAACTACAACTCCCAGCATGCCCAGACAGCCTTCGGCTGTCTGGGCATGCTGGGAGTTGTAGTTTTTCAACAGCTGAGGACACACTTTTTGGAAAACACTGTCCTAGGGTAAAGGGATGATGGGAGTGATACATTGTATGATAGGAGATTAGATTGTGAGCTCCTGGGGTCAGGGATGATGGGAGTGATACATTGTATGATAGGAGATTAGATTGTGAGCTCCTGGGGTCAGGGATGATGGGAGTGATACATTGTATGATAGGAGATTAGATTGTGAGCTCCTGGGGTCAGGGATGATGGGAGTGATACATTGTGTATGATAGGAGATTAGATTGTGAGCTCCTGGGGTCAGGGATGATGGGAGTGATACATTGTATGATAGGAGATTAGATTGTGATCTCCTGGGGTCAGGGATGATGGGAGTGATACATTGCATGATAGGAGATCAGATTGTGAGCTCCTGGGGTCAGGGATGATGGGAGTGATACATTGTATGTGATAGGAGATTAGATTGTGAGCTCCTGGGGTCACGGATGATGGGAGTGATACATTGTATGATAGGAGATTAGATTGTGAGCTCCTGGGGTCAGGGATGATGGGAGTGATACATTGTGTATGATAGGAGATTAGATTGTGAGCTCCTGGGGTCAGGGATGATGGGAGTGATACATTGTATATGATAGGAGATTAGATTGTGAGCTCCTGGGGTCAGGGATGATGGGAGTGATACATTGTATGATAGGAGATTAGATTGTGATCTCCTGGGGTCAGGGATGATGGGAGTGATACATTGCATGATAGGAGATCAGATTGTGAGCTCCTGGGGTCAGGGATGATGGGAGTGATACATTGTATGTGATAGGAGATTAGATTGTGAGCTCCTGGGGTCACGGATGATGGGAGTGATACATTGTATGTGATAGGAGATTAGATTGTGAGCTCCTGGGGTCAGGGATGATGGGAGTGATACATTGTATGATAGGAGATTAGATTGTGATCTCCTGGGGTCAGGGATGATGGGAGTGATACATCGTATGTGATAGGAGATTAGATTGTGAGCTCCTGGGGTCAGGGATGATGGGAGTGATACATTGTATGATAGGAGATTAGATTGTGAGCTCCTGGGGTCAGGGATGATGGGAGTGATACATTGTATGTGATAGGAGATTAGATTGTGATCTCCTGGGGTCAGGGATGATGGGAGTGATACATTGTATGTGATAGGAGATTAGATTGTGAGCTCCTGGGGTCAGGGATGATGGGAGTGATACATTGTATGATAGGAGATTAGATTGTGAGCTCCTGGGGTCAGGGATGATGGGAGTGATACATTGTATGATAGGAGATTAGATTGTGATCTCCTGGGGTCAGGGATGATGGGAGTGATACATTGTATGATAGGAGATTAGATTGTGAGCTCCTGGGGTGAGGGATGATGGGAGTGATACATTGTATGATAGGAGATTAGATTGTGAGCTCCTGGGGTCAGGGATGATGGGAGTGATACATTGTATGATAGGAGATTAGATTGTGATCTCCTGGGGTCAGGGATGATGGGAGTGATACATTGTATGTGATAGGAGATTAGATTGTGAGCTCCTGGGGTCAGGGATGATGGGAGTGATACATCGTATGTGATAGGAGATTAGATTGTGAGCTCCTGGGGTCAGGGATGATGGGAGTGATACATTGTATGATAGGAGATTAGATTGTGAGCTCCTGGGGTCAGGGATGATGGGAGTGATACATTGTATGTGATAGGAGATTAGATTGTGAGCTCCTGGGGTCAGGGATGATGGGAGTGATACATTGTATGTGATAGGAGATTAGATTGTGAGCTCCTGGGGTCAGGGATGATGGGAGTGATACATTGTATGATAGGAGATTAGATTGTGAGCTCCTGGGGTCAGGGATGATGGGAGTGATACATTGTATGATAGGAGAATAGATTGTGAGCTCCTGGGGTCAGGGATGATGGGAGTGATACATTGTATGTGATAGGAGATTAGATTGTGAGCTCCTGGGGTCAGGGATGATAGGAGTGATACATTGTATGATATGAGAATAGATTGTGGGCTCCTGGGGTCAGGAATGATGGGAGTGATACATTGTATGTGATAGGAGATTAGATTGTGATCTCCTGGGGTCAGGGATGATGGGAGTGATACATTGTATATGATAGGAGATTAGATTGTGAGCTCCTGGGGTCAGGGATGATGGGAGTGATACATTGTATGATAGGAGATTAGATTGTGAGCTCCTGGGGTCAGGGATGATGGGAGTGATACATTGTATGATAGGAGATTAGATTGTGATCTCCTGGGGTCAGGGATGATGGGAGTGATACATTGTATGATAGGAGATTAGATTGTGAGCTCCTGGGGTGAGGGATGATGGGAGTGATACATTGTATGATAGGAGATTAGATTGTGAGCTCCTGGGGTCAGGGATGATGGGAGTGATACATTGTATGATAGGAGATTAGATTGTGATCTCCTGGGGTCAGGGATGATGGGAGTGATACATTGTATGTGATAGGAGATTAGATTGTGAGCTCCTGGGGTCAGGGATGATGGGAGTGATACATCGTATGTGATAGGAGATTAGATTGTGAGCTCCTGGGGTCAGGGATGATGGGAGTGATACATTGTATGATAGGAGATTAGATTGTGAGCTCCTGGGGTCAGGGATGATGGGAGTGATACATTGTATGTGATAGGAGATTAGATTGTGAGCTCCTGGGGTCAGGGATGATGGGAGTGATACATTGTATGTGATAGGAGATTAGATTGTGAGCTCCTGGGGTCAGGGATGATGGGAGTGATACATTGTATGATAGGAGATTAGATTGTGAGCTCCTGGGGTCAGGGATGATGGGAGTGATACATTGTATGATAGGAGAATAGATTGTGAGCTCCTGGGGTCAGGGATGATGGGAGTGATACATTGTATGTGATAGGAGATTAGATTGTGAGCTCCTGGGGTCAGGGATGATAGGAGTGATACATTGTATGATATGAGAATAGATTGTGGGCTCCTGGGGTCAGGGATGATGGGAGTGATACATTGTATGATAGGAGATTAGATTGTGATCTCCTGGGGTCAGGGATGATGGGAGTGATACATTGTATGATAGGAGATTAGATTGTGAGCTCCTGGGGTCAGGAATGATGGGAGTGATACATTGTATGTGATAGGAGATTAGATTGTGATCTCCTGGGGTCAGGGATGATGGGAGTGATACATTGTATATGATAGGAGATTAGATTGTGAGCTCCTGGGGTCAGGGATGATGGGAGTGATACATTGTATGATAGGAGATTAGATTGTGAGCTCCTGGGGTCAGGGATGATGGGAGTGATACATTGTATGATAGGAGATTAGATTGTGAGCTCCTGGGGTCAGGGATGATGGGAGTGATACATTGTATGATAGGAGATTAGATTGTGAGCTCCTGGGGTCAGGGATGATGGGAGTGATACATTGTATGATAGGAGATTAGATTGTGAGCTCCTGGGGTCAGGGATGATGGGAGTGATACATTGTATGTGATAGGAGATTAGATTGTGAGCTCCTGGAGTCAGGGATGATGGGAGTAATACATTGTATGATAGGAGATTAGATTGTGAGCTCCTGGGGTCAGGGATGAAGGGAGTGATCCATTGTATGTGATAGGAGATTAGATTGTGAGCTCCTGGGGTCAGGGATGATGGGAGTGATACATTGTATGATAGGAGATTAGATTGTGAGCTCCTGGGGTCAGGGATTATGGGAGTGATACATTGTATGTGATAGGTGATTAGATTGTGAGCTCCTGGGGTCAGGGATGATGGGAGTGATACATTGTATGATAGGAGATTAGATTGTGAGCTCCTGGGGTCAGGGATGATGGGAGTGATACATTGTATGTGATAGGAGATTAGATTGTGAGCTCCTGGGGTCAGGGATGATGGGAGTGATACATTGTATGATAGGAGATTAGATTGTGAGCTCCTGGGGTCAGGGATGATGGGAGTGATACATTGTATGTGATAGGAGATTAGATTGTGAGCTCCTGGAGTCAGGGATGATGGGAGTGATACATTGTATGATAGGAGATTAGATTGTGAGCTCCTGGGGTCAGGGATGAAGGGAGTGATCCATTGTATGTGATAGGAGATTAGATTGTGAGCTCCTGGGGTCAGGGATGATGGGAGTGATACATTGTATGATAGGAGATTAGATTGTGAGCTCCTGGGGTCAGGGATGATGGGAGTGATACATTGTATGTGATAGGTGATTAGATTGTGAGCTCCTGGGGTCAGGGATGATGGGAGTGATACATTGTATGTGATTGGAGATTAGATTGTGAGCTCCTGGGGTCAGGGATGATAACTGTGTTATAATGACAACTTTGCACACAGTACCACCATTATCCTTTATATGTAGTTGGTAGTTGTCCCTGCATCAACCTTTGAGATCTGCACAACACCACCTCTGGAGAATCTGGAACTCTTGAGATTTCTGGAGCTCTTGGGACTTCTGGAGCTGCGGCTGGCTCTCCCACAGCAAACTCAGGAGCTGGTATTAGTTCAAGACTGGCTGGACTCAGAGTCGCTGGCAGCTGTGCTGGAGAGGCTGGTGACAGGGTCGGCACTCTGGAGACTGGTGTATAGGCCGGAGCCAACGGTGACAAGACTGGGACTGGTGTGGAGACTAATGTGGGTTGAAGCAGCCCCGGGATTGGTGAGACACAGAAGATCGCAGGCTGATTTGGAGAAAACATGGGGAAATCCATAGATGGGAGGATTCCCTTGCCCGGGATGTACTCTTTCGCAGGCCTGACAGCTGGAGGAGGTGGCGCTGGGAGAACTGGTAAATCTTCTTTGAGACATAAATTGAGTCGATTCCAGTGAACGACTTGTGGCTCATACCCAGGTTTTTTCACTTCGTAAACATCAGACTCAGGATAGGCTATGGCCGTCAATGTGTACAGTTCTGTCTCCCAGATAGAATCTAGCTTGTTGGTCCTTGGAAACTTCCGTAGCCAGACTTTGTCGCCCAATTGAAGTGGTTTGGTAGAGGCATGACGGTTATAGTCCTGTTGTTGTCTCTGTTGAGCCTCGCTCATCTTTTTGCTGACAATTTCTTTGGCTCCTTGGATCCTTCTCTAGTGGTCAGAGACCCATTCTAGGAAGGCTTGCGGAGAGTTGTTGAACAGGGCCTGGAGCCCAAATGTCCAGTCCTGAGTAAGCTGCCCATGCCGCCCCATCATCATGTAGAAAGGAGTATACCCCATAGAACAGTGGACTGTGTTGTTATATATCTCCAGAAATTATGGAAGCAGTCGGGGCCACTCTTCATGTCTTGGCACAGAGGCTGCTCGCAACATGTGGATAAAGACTTGGTTGATGCGCTCACAGAGCCCGTTCCCCTGGGGATGGTTAGCGGTAGTCCAGAGTTTCTTACAGGTATGGAATTGACATAACTCTTGAAGAGTTGGGCCTTGAAGGCCGTTCCACTGTCTGTTAGGACAGACTCCGGACACCCAAGGGTTTGCACCCAATTGGAGTAGAACATCTGGGCCGCTTTCTTGGCTGTGAGATCTTTGACGGGTACAACGACAACCCATTTAGAGTAATGATCCACCATGGTGAGAGCATAAGTGTACCCAGACCAGGTAGGAGTCAATTTGACATGATCTAGCGTAACCAACTGGTTGGGCCTTTCACTCTGGATGGAATGGAGGGGTGCTCTTGCGTCCTTGCGCACTTTCTTGGTGACGTTACAGACAGCACATTCACTGCACCATTTCTCAATGTCGCTCCACATTCCAATGTAATAGAATCTTCGTCTGACAGTAGCTTCTGTCTTATGGACTCCAAAGTGTGCCGACTGGTCATGGTATGCGTTGAAGACCATCGCCGCGTCTCTTCAGGGAACCAGAATCTGAAGAAGTTGAGCACCAGAGGTCGGATCCAAAGAATTTCGATACAACAGTCCTTTGTGCACAAACAGTTATTTCCTCTGTCGCCACAGACGTTTCAGCTCGTAGTCACACTGGGCCCGGCATAGATGGTTGGTACCTTTTTCGCAAGAAGGAAGTCCAACAGATCCCCCATGACTCGACTTTCATCTTGAAGAGTCTTCCAGGTGTATAGGTCTTACTTAACCTTTTTGGACTTGGGTTCACCGTCCATGAGGGCAGCCACAACATTCTGGTTCACAAACCGCTGATAAAAGGGGGGCATCTCCACATCTTTCCACACGTCTTTGCAGGGGGTCATCCTAGACAGTACATTGACATTGACTTGTCACTTCTGTACTTGATGGTGAAACTGTAATTGTCTGTGTGGACAGTAAATGGCGTGGCAGCCAAATAGCCTTTGAATTTTTTGGTCACAGGTCGAGGCGTTCCAACTTGAATGAGCTGTAATTGGCATTGTTCTTCTCTGCTCCTCGCAGGTTACGACTGGCATAGGCAATTACTCGCTCTTGTCCTTCGGGGACTTGGGACAGGACAGCTCCCAGACCCTAGAAACTGTCATTTGGATACAGCCGGAACGGCTAACTGTAGTCTGGATACGCCAAGATGGGTGATTCCATCAGCAGACGTTTAAGAGCTCGGAACGCTGTCTCTTGCTCTTCAGCCCATTCAATAGGTAGTCTTCCATTGTAGTTCTCCTTCACCGTACCCCGTAAGAGTGCTGTGAGGGGTTCTGCAATCTGGGCAAAGTGGGGAATGAAGCAACGGTAATAGTCGGCAAATCCCAGGAAGCTTTTGACATCTTTCAGCGAGCGCGGGGTAGGCCAGTCCTTGACGGCTTCGACCTTTTCAGGATTGGGCTGGACCCCTTCTACACTGACAACATGACCCAAGTGATGGACGGAGACTCTAGTGGGGTCCTGTTGGTCACCCTTAAGTCGCCTGGTCACTGATACCGCCTGGGTAACAATCACATGACAACTCACATGACAACTGGTGATCACATATTAATCTTTCTTAAAGATACAACATTGTTATATACATAACATAGGGGATAATATACAATTACAGTAGAACAGATGCAGGGGGGGGGGGGCAGGGGACACTGCAGGGAGGCTGCCTGACAGGGCGGCAAGGGTACGGGGTAACAACGCCGTACTGGGCCACCACATACTGCAGAGGTGTCCAGGATGTACATTGCAGTGTGATGTCATTGCTGCCGTGCGCGTCTCTACCCACTCTGGTTCTATGTTAGCAGGAGGGTCCCATAGACTTACATTGTGAGTCCTTCCTGGTCATGTGACACCGAGCCAGGAAAGAACACGTCCAGCGCTCGCTTCTCCTGACTTGTTCTATTTATCGTCGGGGTCTGAACACTCATGTCTCTATGATCTATATTATGTCTCTATGATGTCTATGATGTCTCATGTTGATATGATCGCTATGATGTCTCATGTCTCTATGATGTCTATGATGTCTCATGTCTCTATGATGTCTATGATGTCTCATGTCTCTATGATGTCTATGATGTCTCATGTCTCTATGATGTCTATGATGTCTCATGTCTCTATGATGTCTATGATGTCTCATGTCTCTATGATCTCTATGATGTCTCTATGATGTCTTGTCTCTATGATCTTTATGTCTCAAGTCTCCATGATCTCTATGATGTCTTATGACTCTGATCTTTATGATGTCTCATGTCTCTATGATGTCTCATGTCTGTATGATGTCTCATGTCTCTATCATCTCTATGATGTCTCAAGTCTTTATCATCTCTATGTTGCCCCTATGATGTCAATGATGTCTCAAGTCTCTATGATCTCCATGATCTCTATGATGTCTGATGTCTCTATCATCTCTATGATGTCAATGATGTATTATATCTCTATGATGTCTCTATCATCTCTATGATGTCTGATGTCTCTATCATCTCTATGATGTCCCTATGATGTCTATGATGTCTGATGTCTCTATCATCTCTATGATGTCTCAAGTCTTTATCATCTCTATGTTGCCCCTATGATGTCAATGATATCTCAAGTATCTATGATCTCCATGATCTCTATGATGTCTGATGTCTCTATCATCTCTATGATGTCTCTATGATGTCAATGATGTATTATATCTCTATGATGTCTGATGTCTCTATGATCTCTATGATGTCTCATGTCTCTATCATCTCTATGATGTCTCATGACACATCACAATTTCTTTATAATGACAGCTCCACTTTCACATCTTATTTTGCCATCAGTATACGTCAGGATAGAGGCACATAGTCATTCTACCATATACCGCGGTGTCCCTGTGGCGAACACATTAACTGGAGGGAATCGACTGCAGTTTTGAGTTCTCTGATATAAACTTGTATGTCCGGGCATGCTGGGAGTTGTAGTTTTGTCACAGCTGGAGGATGCGCCGACTTATCTGACCTTTGTTTTCCTCTATTGATTTCTTCCCTAAGAAAAGTCATTGCCCTCATTTATCTCTGATCCTCCTCTGTAATCGCTCTAAATGAGTCACATGATCCACCAACACTGCGCCCTAATAATAAACACCGCTGATATACCGTATATACTGTACATATAGATACACACACCACCATCATTGGCTATAACTACAACTCCACCCCTCCACTGTGTGCACCGGGATATACAGCGGGGAAATAAGTATTGAACACGTCACCATTGTTCTCACTTAATATATTTCCAGGTTCTATTGACATTAAATGTTCCCCAGATGTCGTAAACAACCCCAGTAATCCAGATATACATTTATATATATATATACACATATACAAAGAGACCAAAAAAAAATATGTGTAATAATGTGAGAGGACACAGGGAAAAGTATTAAAGACGCTTCCTGATATTTCTAAATATTTTGTACAGAAGCTTTGTTGTTGATGAAGCTTCAGCCTCCTGTATGGAGACATTTGTGCCCTTCATTGTTCTGTGGGGATTCTGCCCATTCTTACGCATAAACAGTCTTTACATCCTGAAGGTTCCTCGGGCCTCTTCTATGGAGCAGGATCTTCAGTTCTCTCCATAGATTCTCAATGGGATATAAGTCATGTGATCGGACATTCTAGCAGCTTTATTTCTTTTTCTCTGTGAACCCATTGGAGAGTTTCCTGTGTGTTTGGGATCATTGTCCTCCTGAAATGTCTTCCCCCGGAATCATCTTCATCATCCTGGTACAGTGCAGCAGATTTTTGTCACAATGTCTCAGTAAATCTGTCCATTCAACCTTCCTTCAGTTTTGTGAAGTTTGTCAGAACTATTTACTGAAAAGCCGCCACACACCATGATGTTCCCTCCTCCACCTTTCACTGTTGATGTTTTTAGGGTGATGTGCGGCCATTTCTCCTCCATGGGGTGTAATATGGCACCAAACAGTCAAACATTCTGCTCTCCTCTGACCGCTCTATATTCTCACAGGATTTCACAATCTTTTACCTGCTTTGCACAAACTTCATCATATTTACATTGGAGTCTTGTGTGGTGAGCATGCATACAGGCCATGGCAGTGTGGTGAGCGTGCATACAGGCCATGGCAGTGTGTGGTGAGTGTGCATACAGGCCATGGCAGTGTGGTGAGTGTGCATACAGGCCATGGCAGTGTGGTGAGTGTGCATACAGGCCATGGCGGTGTGTGGTGAGTGTGTATACAGGCCATGGCAGTGTGTGGTGAGCATGTATACAGGCCATGGCAGTGTGGTGAGTGTGTATACAGGCCATGGCAGTGTGGTGAGTGTGGATACAGGCCAATGCGGTGTGTGGTGAGCGTGCATACAGGCCATGGCAGTGTGGTGAGTCTGTATACAGGCCATGGCAGTGTGGTGAGTGTGTATACAGGCCATGGCAGTGTGGTGAGTGTGCATACAGGCCATGGCGGTGTGTGGTGAGCGTGCATACAGGCCATGGCGGCAGAGTGCATTGTTTACTGTTTTCTTGGAGACAACAGTACCTGCTAATTCCAGGTCTTCTCTCCACACATGTCCTTGGCTTTTGGACAAATCTTCTGATTATTCTTCTCACCTGGTGGCGGTAAATTTATGGTGAAATTGGTGGATTGTCTTTCCACTTCCGTATTATGGCCCGAGCAAAGCTCACCGGAAAATTCAGAAGAAATGCGCCTCTAATCAACACCATTGTTATGTTTTACAACAATAAGGTTGCAAATGGTCTGGAGACAGCTCTCATGTCCCCATTATGAGATGTGTCTTCAGCTCTTTGCTTTTCCCCATCATGAGATGTTTTGCCAGCTCTTTGCTTTTCCCCATCATAAGATGTGTCTTCAGCTCTTTGCTTTTCCCCATCATGAGATGTGTCTTCAGCTCTTTGCATTTCCCCATCATGAGATGTGTCTTCAGCTCTTTGCTTTTCCCCATCATGAGATATGTCTTCCGCTCTTTGCTTTTCCCATCATGAGATGTGTCTTCAGCTCTTTGCTTTTCCCCATCATGAGATGTGTCTTCAGCTCTTTGCATTTCCCCATCATGAGATGTGTCTTCAGCTCTTTGCTTTTCCCCATCATAAGATGTGTCTTCAGCTCTTTGCTTTTCCCCATCATGAGATGTGTCTTCAGCTCTTTGCATTTCCCCATCATGAGATGTGTCTTCAGCTCTTTGCATTTCCCCATCATGAGATGTGACTTCAGCTCTTTGCTTTTCCCCATCATGAGATGTGTCTTCAGCTCTTTGCTTTTCCCCATCATAAGATGTGTCTTCAGCTCTTTGCTTTTCCCCATCATAAGATATGTCTTCAGCTCTTTGCTTTTCCCTATCATGAGATGTGCCTTCAGCTCTTTGCTTTGATCTACGATGAGACGTGTCTTCCGCTCTTTGCTTTTCCCCAACATGAGATGTGTCTTCAGCTCTTTGCTTTTCCCCATCATGAAATGTGTCTTCAGCTCTTTGCTTTTCCCCATCATGAGATGTTTTTCCAGCTCTTTGCTTTTCCCCATCATAAGATGTGTCTTCAGCTCTTTGCTTTTCCCCATGATGAGATGTGTCTTCAGCTCTTTGCTTTTCCCTATTAAGAGATGAGCCTTCAGTTCTTTGCTTTGATCTACCATGAGACGTGTCTTCTGCTCTTTGCTTTTCCCCAACATGAGTTGTTTTTCCAGCTCTTTGCTTTTCCCCATCATAAGATGTGTCTTCAGCTCTTTGCTTTTCCCCATCATAAGATGTGTCTTCAGCTCTTTGCTTTTCCCCATCATAAGATATGTCTACAGCTCTTTGCTTTTCCCTATCATGAGATGTGCCTTCCGCTCTTTGCTTTGATCTACCATGAGACGTGTCTTCCGCTCTTTGCTTTTCCCCAACATGAGATGTGTCTTCAGCTCTTTGCTTTTCCCCATCATGAGATGTTTTGCCAGCTCTTTGCTTTTCCCCATCATAAGATGTGTCTTCAGCTCTTTGCTTTTCCCCATGATAAGATGTGTCTTCAGCTCTTTGCTTTTCCCTGTTATGAGATGTGCCTTCAGTTCTTTGCTTTGATCTACCATGAGACGTGTCTTCTGCTCTTTGCTTTTCCCCAACATGAGTTGTTTTTCCAGCTCTTTGCTTTTCCCCATCATAAGATGTGTCTTCAGCTCTTTGCTTTTCACCATCATAAGATGTGTCTTCAGCTCTTTGCTTTTCCCCATCATAAGATATGTCTTCAGCTCTTTGCTTTTCCCTATCATGAGATGTGCCTTCAGCTCTTTGCTTTGATCTACCATTAGACGTGTCTTCCGCTCTTTGCTTTTTCCCACCATGAGATGTGTCTGTAGCTCTTTGCATTTCCCCATCATGAGATGTGACTTCAGCTCTTTGCTTTTCCCCATCATGAGATGTGTCTTCAGCTCTTTGCTTTTCCCCATCATAAGATGTGTCTTCAGCTCTTTGCTTTTCCCCATCATAAGATGTGTCTTCAGCTCTTTGCTTTTCCCCATCATAAGATATGTCTCCAGCTCTTTGCTTTTCCCCATCATAAGATGTGTCTTCAGCTCTTTGCTTTTCCCCATCATGAGATGTGTCTTCAGCTCTTTGCTTTTCCCTATTATGAGATGTGCCTTCAGTTCTTTGCTTCGATTTACCATGAGACATGTCTTCTGCTTTTTGCTTTTCCCCAACATGAGTTGTTTATTCAGCTCTTTGCTTTTTCCCACCATGAGATGTGTCTGTAGCTCTTTGCATTTCCCCATCATGAGATGTGACTTCAGCTCTTTGCTTTTCCCCATCATGAGATGTGTCTTCAGCTCTTTGCTTTTCCCCATCATAAGATGTGTCTTCAGCTCTTTGCTTTTCCCCATCATAAGATGTGTCTTCAGCTCTTTGCTTTTCCCCATTATAAGATGTGTCTTCAGCTCTTTGCTTTTCCCCATCATAAGATATGTCTTCAGCTCTTTGTTTTTCCCTATCATGTGATGTGCCTTCAGCTCTTTGCTTTGATCTACCATGAGACGTGTTGTTACGCCGAGCGCTCCGGGTCCTTGCTCCTCCCCGGAGCGCTCACGGCGTTCTCCTCTATGCTGACCGGGAGCGCTGCGCTGACATTCATGATGGGGATGTGATTCGCATAGCGGGACGCGCCCGCTCGCGAATCGCATCCCAAGCCACTTACCCATCCCAGTCCCCGGCTACCATGTTCTGGCGCGCGCGGCTCCGCTCTCTAGGGCGCGCGCGCGCCAGCTCTCTGAGATTTAAAGGGCCAGTGCACCAATGATTGGTGCCTGGCCCAATCAGCCTAATTAGCTTCCACCTGCTCCCTGGCTATATTACCTCACTTCCCCTGCACTTCCTTGCCGGATCTTGTTGCCTTAGTGCCTTGAGGAAGCTTCTACTGTGTTTGCCATTACTGTGTTCCTGACCTCCTGCTATTACTATTGACTACGAACCTTGCCGCCTGCCCCGACCTTCTGCTACGTCTGACCTTGCTTCTGCCTAGTCCTTCTTTCCCACGCCTTCTCAGCAGTCAGCGAGGTTGAGCCGTTGCCGGTGGATACGACCTGGTTGCTACCGCCGCAGCAAGATCATCCCGCTTTGCGGCGGGCTCTGGTGAAAACCAGTAGCAACCCTAGAACCGGTCCACCGACACGGTCCACGCCAATCCCTCGCTGACACAGAGGATTCACATCCAGCTAGCCGAATCATAACACGTGTCTTCCGATCTTTGCTTTTCCCCATCATGAAATGTGTCTTCAGCTCTTTGCTTTTCCCCATCATGAGATGTTTTTCCAGCTCTTTGCTTGTCCCCAATCATAAGATGTGTCTTCAGCTCTTTGCTTTTCCCCATGATGAGATGTGTCTTCAGCTCTTTGCTTTTCCCTATTATGAGATGTGCCTTCAGTTCTTTGCTTTGATCTACCATGAGACGTGTCTTCTGCTCTTTGCTTTTCCCCAGCATGAGTTGTTAATTCAGCTCTTTGCTTTTCCCCATCATGAGATGTGTCTTGTGTGACACCTCGGCCATGAGACCTTTTTGTAGCCAACAGTTGGGACTGAACCACCAATAATTTGCAATGACTTTGGATTGCTTTCTAATTATGTTGCCTTGGCTTTCCATTTCTTTTTTGCACCTCCCTTTTTCATGTGTTCAATACTTTTTCCACATTATTACACATAATTTAATTTCAGATTATATATATATATATATATATATATATATATACATATTATTTTTTTTTGTAGTTTTTCTTTGTATGTATGTATTATTTGGGTTGTTACCAACATCTGGAGAATGTTTCTGGTCAATGTCACCTTTGGAAATGTATTTAGTGAGAACAATGGTGACGTGTTTGATACTTATTTTCAGGGATGTGAACACATAGAGCAGGAAGGGGGCTTCAGCCCTAGCCCGTTTGATGCCTCCTCCTTCAGGTGCCCTTTCTCTGCAGGAACAATGAGCTGATGGTGCACAGGGACAGGAGAGTATGGAGGCATGGCTGGTACAGATAACAGCAGGGGACAAGAAGACAGGGCAGATACAAGTGTGAGGAGGTAACATCTTTTCATACAGGTATTCTCCTCTGCACACTGTCTCCCTCCCCAGGATCCTGCTGTTGCTGATGGCTTCTCCCCCAGATCCTGCTGCTGCTGACAGCTCCTCCCCCGGGTCCTGCTTCTGCTGACGGCTCCTCCCCCAGGTCCTGCTGCTGCTGACGGCTCCTCCCCCAGGTCCTGCTGCTGCTGACAGCTGCTCCCCCAGGTCCTGCTGCTGCTGACGGCTCCTCCCTCGGGTCCTGCTTCTGCTGACGGCTCCTCCCCCGGGTCCTGCTGCTGCTGACGGCTCCTCCCCCGGGTCCTGCTGCGGCTCTTCTCCCTCTTTGCTCCTCTCTCCTCTGTCTGTAGACAAGGTAAAGAAGAGATGAAGTGATATAAGAACAACTGGAGCTGCCGTGAGGGGACTAGAAGATCTAACAACAGTGACAGTGACCATCAGCAGGGTCTGTCTGGGAGTTCTGTAGGGAGGGAAGACTGTGTGAGGGGAGTGAGGGCCCTTCCTGAAGCTGCAGTCTGGCTTCCTCTGTACATGCAGCTTCAGTAAAAAAAAGTTATTTTTTTATTACTCATTTATTCTGCTATACACAACGTGTCCCCCTACATACTATACCCGCAAAGCTTAATCTAGGATAATTGTTCTTTTGTTCTTTAAAAACCAATAGTGTTACCTACCTGTGCACCCAAAATGCCATTCTAACATCTATATCCTCCCCTGCTCTCTTCCGCACATTATCAGTCCCATTAGTCCCTACAGTCTTTGTATTCAATGGATTTTACAAGACAATAACTTGTTGAGGGATTTAAAGGCTATATTGGTTCTGCATAATAGTCATTTGTCATTAAAGGGGTACTCCGCTGGAAGTTGTTAAGTGGTGCCAGAAAGTTAAACAGATTTGTAAATTACTTCTATTAAAAAAATCTTAATCCTTCCAGTACTTATCAGCAGCTGTATACTACAGAGGAAGTTCTTTTATTTTTGAATTTCCTTTCTGCCTGACCACAAGTGCTCTCTGCTGATACCTCTGTCCATGTCAGGAATTGTCCAGAGCAAGAGAAAATCCCCATAGAAAACCTCTCCTGCTCTGGACAGTTCCTGACATGGACAGAGGTGTCAAGCAGAGAGCACTGTGGTCAAGCAGAAAGGAAATTCAAAAAGAAAAGAACTTCCTGTGGTGCATATAGAAGCTGATAAGTACTGGAAGGATTAAGATTTAGGATAATAGAAGTAATTTACAAATCTTCAATAGTGCAATGAAGAAATAATGGAATGGCACTCACCAAAGTCGTGATTTCTTATCCTTTATTCATGAGACATAAAAGGCAAAGGTACGGTGTCAGACAGGTGAGCTGGCGAGGACGCTTGGAGGTAACAGCTGTATCGCACTTCCGTGCTTCTTCAGTCCATACCCGCCCCTGGCGTGTAGCCGGTAAAATACCTGCATGACGTCATGGGGAGGGGTAAAGACTATACAAAATTAAAAAACATGTATAATGTGGACAAATAAGTGAAAAATATTAAAAACAAGTCTCACGCTGGAGGATTGATAATAATGCCAAGAATCATATAAAAATACTTAAAGGGGTATTCCATGAAAAACATAATTTATATATATATATCAACTGGCTCCAGAAAGTTAAACAGATTTGTAAATTATATTACCTACAAGCCTAGCGGCTAATCCAAAACTCAATTATATACCTACAAAAATTAGCCCAGAAAAAATGTATTTATGTAACCAACATCTCTTTATTAATCACAATCAATAACAATAGGTAGAAAAAACCCATAAAAATACCCACCCTTAAAAATGCCCCCCCCCCCCACACACACACACACACACACACAAAAGGCAGGATGTGGGGAACCCAATATATAGATACAATAGAAATATACAGAATATACGCTCCTACCACCTCGACACGTGTTTCGGGCAATCCCTTTCTCAAGAGGCTCCGAGAAAGGGAGCCTCTTGAGAAAGGGATTGCCCGAAACACGTGTCGAGGTGGCAGGAGCGTGGGGACGTGTTCAGCATGCTACCGACAGGTGCAGTACTTGGTCTAATTATTATATGATGGCATGCTGATAGGGACTCTGTATATTTCTATTGTATCTATACATTGGGTTCCCCACATCCTGCCTTGTGTGTGTGGGGGGGGGGCATTTTTTGGGTGGGTATTTTTATGGGTTTTTTCTACCTATTGTTATTGATTGTGATTAATAAAGAGATGTTGGTTACATAAATAAATTTTTTCTGGGCTAATTTTTGTAGGTATATAAATAAGATTTGTAAATTACTTCTATTAAAAAATCTTAATCCTTTCAGTACTTATGAGCTTCTGAAGTTAAGGTTGTTCTTTTCTGTCTAAATCCTCTCTGATGACACCTGTCTCGGGAAACGCCCAGTTTAGAAGCAAATCCCCATAGTAAACCTCTTCTAAACTGGGCGTTTCCCAAGACAGGTGTCATCAGAGAGGATTTAGACAGAAAAGAACAACCTTAACTTCAGAAGCTCACAAGTACTGAAAGGATTAAGATTTTTTGATAGAAGTAATTTACAAATCTGTTTAACTTTCTGGAGCCAGTTGATATATATATATATATATATATATATATATATATATATATATATATCAGATTGCCTTGGGCTTCCGTACACATGATCCAGCGAGCTTCTGATTGCAGGAGGGACTTTCGTCTATCCATCCCGTCTTTGAAATTAACTGTTTTCTAGGTGCGGGGGGGGGGGGGCGTGCCGGGCATTATCGGCTTATCGGCAAGGTAATTGCCGATACCGATAATGCCCAAAATCGTGATTATCGGCCGATGATATCGGCCAAACCGATAGTCGGTCGATCCCTAGTATTCGCCGTATAAGACGCACCAACTTTCCCCCTCCCCCAGTTTTGGGGACGAAAAAGTGCGTTTTATACGGCGAAAAATACGGTAGTTAAGGTGTCACTTAAATTTTTAGTTCTTCTAAATGCAATCATGGGGTTTTTTTTTTTTGTATAATCAGAAAATAGAGGATAATTTTTTAACAAAAACCAGTGTTTATTGATGGTCGGCCAGTGGTCCATATTTCAAGGAAAATGTTAATCTGTCAGATTTTTTTATTAACCTTTTTATTTTTTGGGTTTTAACAGATTGAATCTGTTTTGTGTTAGTGCTCGATTGTCTGCTTTTTCTAAGACCTTTTAGATAGCCTCTGTCTATTTGCTAGATCTAGCGCTTGTTTTTTTAAACCTGTCTCAGTCTTGTTAATTCTTTTTAATCTTAACATTTGTCCATATGGAATGGCTGATTTGATACGCTCCTGGTGATAACTACAGTGGTGCCTCAACATACCATGGTAATTCGTTCCAAACGAGCCATCGTTTGTCAAATCCATCGTATGTTGAGGGATTCGTGCAATGTAAAAAAGTAGTCATACTCACCTGTCCCTGCCGCTCCGGACCGCGTCCCGCCGCACCCGATGGTGTCCCCGCCGCTCCGGATGGTGTCCCCGCCGCTCCCGATGGTGTCCTTGGGCCTCCGCTGGGCTCTCCTGGTCTTCTCAGGTCCTCCGCTGTCTTCTCCGGTCCTCCCCTGTCTTCTCCGGTCCTCCCCTGTCTTCTCCGGTCCTCTGCTGTCTTCTCCGGTCCTCCCCTGTCTTCTCCGGTCCTCCCCTGTCTTCTCCGGTCCTCTGCTGTCTTCTCCGGTCCTCCCCTGTCTTCTCAGGTCCTCCGCTGTCTTCTCCGGTCCTCCGCTGTCTTCTCCGGTCCTCTGCTGTCTTCTCCGATCCTCCGCTGTCTTCTCCGGTCCTCCGCTGTCTTCTCCGGTCCTCCGCTGTCTTCTCCGGTCCTCTGCTGTCTTCTCCGGTCCTCCCCTGTCTTCTCAGGTCCTCCGCTGTCTTCTCCGGTCCTCCGCTGTCTTCTCCGGTCCTCTGCTGTCTTCTCCGATCCTCCGCTGTCTTCTCCGGTCCTCTGCTGTCTTCTCCGATCCTCCGCTGTCCTTCGCTGCGTATGCCGTTCCTATTGGATGACGGGACGGCGTGCGCAGCAACGCATTGGCGTCACCGGAGAGGGCCGAGAAGACACCGGAGGACCAGCGCTGGACCCGAAGGGCACCCCGGAGTGTCGTGGAGGGGTAAGTAATACTCACCAAACGGGGAACATTGAGCTGCTATCCGGCAGCAGCTTAAGCATTTTGCGCTGCCGGATAGCACTTAATGCAATGGCCCCGACATAAAAAAGCATCGTATGTCGATGCTGACCTTGATATGCGATGGCCTCTGAGAGGCCATCATATGTCGATTTGATCATATGTCGGGACCATCGTATGTCAGGGGGTCACTGTACTGTAGTGCAGCAAAGAATTACCCGCTGTGGGTTTTCTGTACCCAGTAGTTATCAACCCTTCATCACTTGTAGAAACCAATACATCAATGAATTCTAGATGCGTTGTGCTTGTTTTGTATGTAAATTTAAAATTTCTATCATTAATTGAAATGTGATCGATGAAATCTGCGAAGTCCGTCTCTGACCCCTAACCAGACGATAAAAATGTCGTCTACAAAACGGGTGTACATTTTTATACATTTTAAAAAAGGATTTGAAGTAGAAAAAACATAATCTCTTTCAAAACAAGAAACAAATAGATTTGCAAACGTACAGGCCCCCAGTGCCCATGGCTACTCCGGAGGTTTGTCTGCACCATTCTTCATTAAATGTAAATATATTATTTTCCAAAATGAGAGACAGAACTTTGCAGATGAAATCGATCACACTTTCGTTTTTGTCAGATTTTTTCAGAAGACTACGTGTACAGTTTACCCCCAAAGCCTGAGGGATGTTGCTATAAAGTGATTCGATATCGATATTCGATGCTAATAAGCAGCCATCAACCCAATCTTCTTCTTGTAAGAGGGCTAAAAATGTGTTAGTATCCTTTATAATAGTTGGAGCATCTTTTAACCCCTTAAGGACGCAGCCCTTTTTCACCTTAAGGACTGAGCCCTTTTTCGCACCACCGTCACTTTATGAATTAATAACGCGAAAACGCTTTTACCGAATATTCTGATTCTGAGACAGTTTTTTCGTGACATATTCTACTTTATTTTGGTGGTAAATTTTCGGCGTTAATTGCATCCTTTTTTGGTGAAAAATCCCAAAATTTCATGAAAATTTTGCATTTTTCTAACTTTGAAGCTCTCTAATTGTAAGGAAAATGGATATTCCAACTAAATTTTATTTTTCTTCACAAACACAATATGTCCACTTTATATTGGCATCATAAAATGGACATACTTTTGCTTTTTGAAAAAATTAGAGGGCTTCAAAGTAGAGCAGCAATTTTCAAAAATGTCATGAAAATTGCTAAATCTGAGGAGACAGATGTTACAGAACTACAACTCCCAGCATGCCTGGGCAGTCGAGGCATGCTGAGAGTTGTAGTTTGGCAACATCTGGAGGGCTACTGTTTGGGCACCACTGTAACAGTAGTCTCCAAACTGTGACCCTCCAGATGTAGCAAAACTACAACTCCCAGCATGCCCAGACAGCCTTCGGCTGTCTGGGCATGCTTGGAGTTGCAGTTTGGCCCCCCTAGTGGTTGCCACAGTAAAGATCGATTTACTTTCACTTTCAATTCCTCCCCCCCCCCCCCCCCCCACTGTCGATTCCCTACCTGAGCAAAGATCCAGCAGGCTCCAGCGAAGATCCCAGGTCCCCAGGCATCTTCTCCTGCAGGTACGGCCTCCATCTTCTTCCCAGATCCCCTCGACATCCAGGGGCGGGCAGAACGGGGGGTTGCCATGGCAACCCCCTGTCTTGCGCTGCCATTGCTCAGAACTCCATTCTGAGTAATGGCAGGGGATAGGAGTAGATCGCAGCTCTGCGACCTCACTCCTATCCCTTAGGCTGATCGGAGCTGTTGCTGACAGCTCCGATCAGCCCTATTTTCCGGGTGATCGGGTCGCCAGAGACCCAATCAGCCCGGAATTGGAGAAAATCGCATGTCTGAATTGACATGTGATTTTCTCCGATCGCCGACATGGGGGGGGCTCTCAGGACCCCCCTGGGCGATGTGCCAGGGTGCCTGCTGAATGATTTCAGCAGGCATCCGGCTCCGGTCCCCAACCGGCTAGCGGTGGGGACCGGATTTCCCACGGGCGTATGGATACGCCCTCGGTCCTTAAGGACTCGGAATGTAGGGCGTATCCATACGCCCTGTGTCCTGAAGAAGGTTAATAAAGGTCTTAATAGAAAATCAATATATTTTGAAATACATTTAGTTATGGAGCCCACCCTGGACACTATCGGGCGTAAGAAATCACGACTTTGGTGAGTGCCATCCCATAATTTCTTCATTGCACTATTGAGGCTTTACTTTTGCTCTGCCGATTGAGCCCCACCTATAGTCGGAGTTATTCACCTGCTCTTGCACTCCTCCGGTGTATACCTCACCACGTTTCATTTACAAATCTGTTTAACTTTCTGGCACCAGTTGATTTAAAAGAAAATGTTTTCCAGTGGAGTACCCCTTTAAGGACCGCGCTTGGGTAACACTGGTCTAGTGAGTGGCAGATGGATCGGGCGTGCCCTTTTTTTTTTTTTTACATGAAGCCCCTGCCCCTCGAAATTTCTCTGCACGTCCCTGCTTATTTTCCGCACTGTATGTCGGAGAACATCCAGTAAATAGAGAACGCGGCCTGAAGCGCTGTATCAATGCGATCACATGACACGCACAATGTATCCACACACAGTAATGTATCTCTTCACCCTCCCCGCAGATCTCACAAGGTTCCTCCAGGATCTCGTGACCTCTCGTCTCCGAGAAACAACCGACACCTTGTGTGTGATCTTGTCCTGGTCCAAAGGTTTTGTTATCTTGTCAATAACCCTTCGCATCCCATCCTTTAATAAGTGAGAAGCCTGGAGGGGGGGGGGGGATGCCATTGGCGACACGGGCAGAGGGCAGGACCCGGCAGGTGAATCATTCACCACAATTTGGGAGTTGAAAAAGTGAGATGATCGGTGGGGTCCGGGGCTCAGTCTGCCAGGAGAGCGACGAATACAGAATCCAGCCATGGGTGAAGGAGGTAAGGTCCATGTGTCCCCCCCCCAGGGGTGTCTGGTTTAAGGGGTTCATCCAGGGTCACCAACAATTATCGGGAAATCCATAAAAAAATATATATTTTAAAATAAAATGAAAAAATCCTATTGTTTTAGTGATTTTGCTGGTGAAGATGTCCCCATTGCAGTCACCATCACTGTTCCGTAGGTTGGTGGGCTTTAAGCTGTGGACATCCTGCTGTGGCAAAACTACAACTCCCGGCATGTTGGGAGTTGTAGTTTTGCAATATCTGTCAATGGGGGTTTTGGGGTCCCTGCAGGTTTCCTGGGTTAGAGGCTTCATCATGTAATCTGATTATCGGGTTATCATCGTCTATGGGGGATTTACTGTAATAGATATTTACATTATTGTAGAGTATGTGAGGAAAGTGTCAGAGAGATGTAGATATGTGACCTGCAGTCCTATGTAACACCACAGATAACACAGTGATAACTCTCTGAGATACAGATAATGTAGATATGTGACCTGCAGTCCTATGTAACACCACAGATAACACAGTGATAACTCTATGAGTACAGATAATGTATAGATGTGACCTGCAGTCCTATGTAACACTACAGATAACAGTGATAACTCTCTGAGTACAGATAATGTATAGATGTGACCTGCAGTCCTATGTAACACCACAGATAACAGTGATAACTCTCTGAGTACAGATAATGTATAGATGTGACCTGCAGTCCTATGTAACACCACAGATAACACAGTGATAACTCTCTGAGTACAGATAATGTATAGATGTGACCTGCAGTCCTATGTAACACCACAGATAACAGTGATAACTCTCTGAGTACAGATAATGTATAGATGTGACCTGCAGTCCTATGTAACACCACAGATAACACAGTGATAACTCTCTGAGTACAGATAATGTATAGATGTGACCTGCAGTCCTATGTAACACCACAGATAACAGTGATATCTCTCTGAGTACAGATAATGTATAGATGTGACCTGCAGTCCTATGTAACACCACAGATAACACAGTGATAACTCTCTGAGTACAGATAATGTATAGATGTGACCTGCAGTCCTATGTAACACCACAGATAACACAGTGATAACTCTCTGAGTACAGATAATGTATAGATGTGACCTGCAGTCCTATGTAACACCACAGATAACACAGTGATAACTCTCTGAGTACAGATAATGTATAGATGTGACCTGCAGTCCTATGTAACACCACAGATAACACAGTGATAACTCTCTGAGTACAGATAATGTATAGATGTGACCTGCAGTCCTATGTAACACCACAGATAACAGTGATATCTCTCTGAGTACAGATAATGTATAGATGTGACCTGCAGTCCTATGTAACACCACAGATAACACAGTGATAACTCTCTGAGTACAGATAATGTATAGATGTGACCTGCAGTCCTATGTAACACCACAGATAACACAGTGATAACTCTCTGAGTACAGATAATGTATAGATGTGACCTGCAGTCCTATGTAACACCACAGATAACAGTGATATCTCTCTGAGTACAGATAATATATAGATGTGACCTGCAGTCCTATGTAACACCACAGATAACACAGTGATAACTCTCTGAGTACAGATAATGTATAGATGTGACCTGCAGTCCTATGTAACACCACAGATAACAGTGATAACTCTCTGAGTACAGATAATGTATAGATGTGACCTGCAGTCCTATGTAACACCACAGATAACACAATGATAACTCTCTGAGTACAGATAATGTAGTAGATGTGACCTGCAGTCCTATGTAACACCACAGATAACACAGTGATAACTCTCTGAGTACAGATAATGTAGTAGATGTGACCTGCAGTCCTATGTAACACCACAGATAACACAGTGATAACTCTCTGAGTACAGATAATGTATAGATGTCACCTACAGTCCTATGTAACACCACAGATAACAGTGATAACTCTCTGAGTACAGATAATGTATAGATGTGACCTGCAGTCCTATGTAACACCACAGATAACACAGTGATAACTCTCTGAGTACAGATAATGTATAGATGTGACCTGCAGTCCTATGTAACACCACAGATAACAGTGATAACTCTCTGAGTACAGATAATGTATAGATGTGACCTGCAGTCCTATGTAACACCACAGATAACAGTGATAACTCTCTGAGTACAGATAATGTATAGATGTGACCTGCAGTCCTATGTAACACCACAGATAACAGTGATAACTCTGAGTACAGATAATGTAGATAGATGTGACCTGCAGTCCTATGTAACACCACAGATAACAGTGATAACTCTCTGAGTACAGATAATGTATAGATGTGACCTGCAGTCCTATGTAACACCACAGATAACAGTGATAACTCTCTGAGTACAGATAATGGAGTAGATATGACCTGCAGTCCTATGTAACACCACAGATAACAGTGATAACTCTGAGTACAGATAATGTAGATAGATGTGACCTGCAGTCCTATGTAACACCACAGATAACACAGTGATAACTCTCTGAGTACAGATAATGTATAGATGTGACCTGCAGTCCTATGTAACACCACAGATAACAGTGATAACTCTCTGAGTACAGATAATGTATAGATGTGACCTGCAGTCCTATGTAACACCACAGATAACACAGTGATAACTCTCTGAGTACAGATAATGTATAGATGTGACCTGCAGTCCTATGTAACACCACAGATAACAGTGATATCTCTCTGAGTACAGATAATGTATAGATGTGACCTGCAGTCCTATGTAACACCACAGATAACACAGTGATAACTCTCTGAGTACAGATAATGTATAGATGTGACCTGCAGTCCTATGTAACACCACAGATAACACAGTGATAACTCTCTGAGTACAGATAATGTATAGATGTGACCTGCAGTCCTATGTAACACCACAGATAACACAGTGATAACTCTCTGAGTACAGATAATGTATAGATGTGACCTGCAGTCCTATGTAACACCACAGATAACACAGTGATAACTCTCTGAGTACAGATAATGTATAGATGTGACCTGCAGTCCTATGTAACACCACAGATAACAGTGATATCTCTCTGAGTACAGATAATGTATAGATGTGACCTGCAGTCCTATGTAACACCACAGATAACACAGTGATAACTCTCTGAGTACAGATAATGTATAGATGTGACCTGCAGTCCTATGTAACACCACAGATAACACAGTGATAACTCTCTGAGTACAGATAATGTAGTAGATGTGACCTGCAGTCCTATGTAACACCACAGATAACAGTGATATCTCTCTGAGTACAGATAATGTATAGATGTGACCTGCAGTCCTATGTAACACCACAGATAACACAGTGATAACTCTCTGAGTACAGATAATGTATAGATGTGACCTGCAGTCCTATGTAACACCACAGATAACAGTGATAACTCTCTGAGTACAGATAATGTATAGATGTGACCTGCAGTCCTATGTAACACCACAGATAACACAATGATAACTCTCTGAGTACAGATAATGTAGTAGATGTGACCTGCAGTCCTATGTAACACCACAGATAACACAGTGATAACTCTCTGAGTACAGATAATGTATAGATGTGACCTGCAGTCCTATGTAACACCACAGATAACAGTGATAACTCTCTGAGTACAGATAATGTATAGATGTGACCTGCAGTCCTATGTAACACCACAGATAACAGTGATAACTCTCTGAGTACAGATAATGTATAGATGTGACCTGCAGTCCTATGTAACACCACAGATAACAGTGATAACTCTGAGTACAGATAATGTAGATAGATGTGACCTGCAGTCCTATGTAACACCACAGATAACAGTGATAACTCTCTGAGTACAGATAATGTATAGATGTGACCTGCAGTCCTATGTAACACCACAGATAACAGTGATAACTCTCTGAGTACAGATAATGGAGTAGATATGACCTGCAGTCCTATGTAACACCACAGATAACAGTGATAACTCTGAGTACAGATAATGTAGATAGATGTGACCTGCAGTCCTATGTAACACCACAGATAACACAGTGATAACTCTCTGAGTACAGATAATGTAGTAAATGTGACCTGCAGTCCTATGTAACACCACAGATAACAGTGATAACTCTGAGTACAGATAATGTAGATAGATGTGACCTGCAGTCCTATGTAACACCACAGATAACAGTGATAACTCTCTGAGTACAGATAATGTATAGATGTCACCTGCAGTCCTATGTAACACCACAGATAACAGTGATAACTCCCTGAGTACAGATAATGTAGTAGATGTGACCTGCAGTCCTATGTAACACCACAGATAACACAGTGATAACTCTCTGAGTACAGATAATGTAGTAGATGTGACCTGCAGTCCTATGTAACACCACAGATAACAGTGATAACTCTCTGAGTACAGATAATGTAGTAGATGTGACCTGCAGTCCTATGTAACACCACAGATAACACAGTGATAACTCTCTGAGTACAGATAATGTATAGATGTGACCTGCAGTCCTATGTAACACCACAGATAACAGTGATAACTCTCTGAGTACAGATAATGTAGTAGATGTGACCTGCAGTCCTATGTAACACCACAGATAACACAGTGATAACTCTATGAGTACAGATAATGTATAGATGTGACCTGCAGTCCTATGTAACACCACAGATAACACAGTGATAACTCTCTGAGTACAGATAATGTATAGATATCACCTGCAGTCCTATGTAACACCACAGATAACACAGTGATAACTCTCTGAGTACAGATAATGTAGTAGATGTGACCTGCAGTCCTATGTAACACCACAGATAACACAGTGATAACTCTATGAGTACAGATAATGTATAGATGTGACCTGCAGTCCTGTGTAACACCACAGATAACACAGTGATAACTCTCTGAGTACAGATAATGTATAGATGTGACCTGCAGTCCTATGTAACACCACAGATAACACAGTGATAACTCTCTGAGTACAGATAATGTATAGATGTGACCTGCAGTCCTATGTAACACCACAGATAACAGTGATAACTCTCTGAGTACAGATAATGTAGATGTGACCTGCAGTCCTATGTAACACTATAGATAACACAGTGATAACTCTCTGAGTACAGATAATGTATAGATGTGACCTGCAGTCCTATGTAACACCACAGATAACACAGTGATAATTCTCTGAGTACAGATAATGTAGTAGATGTGACCTGCAGTCCTATGTAAGACCACAGATAACAGTGATAACTCTCTGAGTACAGATAATGTATAGATGTGACCTGCAGTCCTATGTAACACCACAGATAACACAGTGATAACTCTCTGAGTACAGATAATGTAGTAAATGTGACCTGCAGTCCTATGTAACACCACAGATAACAGTGATAACTCTCTGAGTACAGATAATGTATAGATGTGACCTGCAGTCCTATGTAACACCACAGATAACAGTGATAACGCTCTGAGTACAGATAATGTATAGATGTGACCTGCAGTCCTATGTAACACCACAGATAACACAGTGATAACTCTCTGAGTACAGATAATGTATAGATGTGACCTGCAGTCCTATGTAACACCACAAATAACACAGTGATAACTCTCTGAGTACAGATAATGTATAGATGTGACCTGCAGTCCTATGTAACACCACAGATAACAGTGATAACTCTCTGAGTACAGATAATGTAGTAGATGTGACCTGCAGTCCTATGTAACACCACAGATAACACAGTGATAACTCTCTGAGTACAGATAATGTATAGATGTGACCTGCAGTCCTATGTAACACCACAGATAACACAGTGATAACTCTCTGAGTACAGATAATGTAGTAGATGTGACCTGCAGTCCTATGTAACACCACAGATAACACAGTGATAACTCTCTGTATACAGATAATGTATAGATGTGACCTGCAGTCCTATGTAACACCACAGATAACACAGTAATAACTCTCTGAGTACATATAATGTATAGATGTGACCTGCAGTCCTATGTAACACCACAGATAACACAGTGATAACTCTCTGAGTACAGATAATGTATAGATGTGACCTGCAGTCCTATGTAACACCACAGATAACAGTGATAACTCTCTGAGTACAGATAATGTAGTAGATGTGACCTGCAGTCCTATGTAACACCGCAGATAACACAGTGATAACTCTCTGAGTACAGATAATGTATAGATGTGTCCTGCAGTCCTATGTAACACCACAGATAACACAGTGATAACTCTCTGAGTACAGATAATGTAGTAGATGTGACCTGCAGTCCTATGTAACACCACAGATAACACAGTGATAACTCTCTGAGTACAGATAATGTAGTAGATGTGACCTGCAGTCCTATGTAACACCACAGATAACAGTGATAACTCTCTGAGTACAGATAATGTATAGATGTGACCTGCAGTCCTATGTAACACCACAGATAACACAGTGATAACTCTCTGAGTACAGATAATGTAGTAGATGTGACCTGCAGTCCTATGTAACACCACAGATAACACAGTGATAACTCTCTGAGTACAGATAATGTATAGATGTGACCTGCAGTCCTATGTAACACCACAGATAACAGTGATAACTCTCTGAGTACAGATAATGTATAGATGTGACCTGCAGTCCTATGTAACACCACAGATAACACAGTGATAACTCTCTGAGTACAGATAATGTATAGATGTGACCTGCAGTCCTATGTAACACCACAGATAACACAGTGATGACTCTCTGAGTACAGATAATGTATAGATGTGACCTGCAGTCCTATGTAACACCACAGATAACACAGTGATAACTCTCTGAGTACAGATAATGTAGTAGATGTGACCTGCAGTCCTATGTAACGCCACAGATAACACAGTGATAACTCTCTGAGTACAGATAATGTATAGATGTGACCTGCAGTCCTATGTAACACCACAGATAACAGTGATAACTCTCTGAGTACAGATAATGTATAGATGTGACCTGCAGTCCTATGTAACACCACAGATAACACAGTGATAACTCTCTGAGTACAGATAATGTATAGATGTGACCTGCAGTCCTATGTAACACCACGTGTCATTAGCCGACCGGTGCTGTACGATGTCATTAGCGCAATACTTTATCACAGCTAAACCAGAGACGATCCTAATGGAGCTGCTGCCGCGTCTGGTGCCAGGAAAGTGTCTGATTATCCGGCGGGCACAAGGGGGAGGGGACACCTGTCGCCCTCTGCATCCCTTATTATTAACCCTTCATCAGCCAACAATTCAGCATCATCATTAGAGCAGTGGTCTCCAAACTGTGGACCTCCTACTGTTGCAAAACTACAACTCCCACCATGCCCGGACAGCCAAAGGCTGTCCAGGCATGCTGGGAGTTGTAGTTTTGCAACAGCTGGAGGGCTGCAGGTTGGACACCCTTGATATAGAGCCTCTGTTTAGAGTCGTTGGCTGTCCGGGCATGCTGGGAGTTGTAGTTATGCAACAGCTGGAGGGCCACAGGTTGGACACCCTTGATATAGAGTCTCAGTATAGAGTCGTTGGCTGTCCGGGCATGCTGGGAGTTGTGGTGTTGCAACAGCTGGAGGGCTGCAGGTTGGATACCCTTGATATAGAGCCTCGGTTTAGAGTCGTTGGCTGTCCGGGCATGCTGGGAGTTGTAGTTTTGCAACAGCTGGAGGGCCACAGGTTGGACACCCAGATAAAGCCTTAGTATAGAGCAAACGGTTGTCCAGTCATGCTGGGAGTTGTAGTTTTGCAACAGCTGGAGGGCTGCAGGTTGGACACCCTTGATATAGAGCCTCGGTTTAGAGTCGTTGGCTGTCCGGGCATGCTGGGAGTTGTTGTTTTGCAACAGCTGGAACAGGGGTGTAACTATAGAGGTAGCAGTCATACCGGGGCCCTGAGGGAGAGGGCCCCAAAGCACATGGGGGGAGATATATCAAAACCTGTCCAGAGGAAAAGTTGCTGAGTTGCCCATGGCAACCAATCAGATCGCTGCTTTCATTTTTAACAAGGCCTCTGCAAAATGAAAGCAGCGATCTGATTGGTTGCTATGGGCAACTGGACAACTTTTCCTCTGGACAGGTTTTGATAAATCCCCCCCATAAGAGACCAGTATTATTATTGGCATAAGGGGCCCTGCGCCCAGAAGCTACAAGCTACGTCTCTGAGCTGGGGGGCTGCAGCTTGGACATTCTTGATATAGATCCTCTGTCCGGGCATGCTGGGAGTTGTAGTTTTGCAACAGCTGGAGGGCCACATTACCTTACAATTACACAAAGAAAGGACTAAGCTGCGTAAACTATAGGACATCTGGAACCAATTAGTAGTTGGAGGAAGAGAGTGAAATTATGGTTAACTGTGTATATACTGTATATATATATACTGAGATATAAGCTGCTGCCAGCAGGGTCTGGAGGGAACAGAGGTGTCTGGCAGCAGCTTACCCTCCACTCTCCCAGTTCACAGTACATGCACGCTCAGTTAAGTCAAGGATGCATGAATATGGGGGAGATCAGAAGTGATAGCTGTCAGTCATCTGTAATGTATGTTTAATAACATAAATAATAATAATAACATTAATATAATAATAATGTATCTAAGGAGACAAAGAGATTGTATCTAAACCGTACGGGTGTGTTTACATATTCAGGTTTTCAGATGCAGTTTTTTGTTTTTATACAAAACCAAGACTGAATGAAAAAAAAAAAGTTCTGTCTTTTTTTTATTTTATTTTTTTTAAAGAATTCGACATATATATATATATATATATATATATATATATATATATATATATATATATATATCTGCTTGTTAAAGGGGTTGTCTGGTAGAAAATGCTATTACTTCTTTTTCTTTTTTTTCTTTTTTTTTTTGCAAAAACAGCACCACTCCTGTCCACAGGTTGTCTCTGGTATTGCAGATCAGCTCCATTATAGTAAATTGGACAGAGCTGCAGTACTACACATATCCTGTGGACAGGAGCGGAGCTGTGGTTGCAAAAAGAAACAAAAAGTAATAACCTATAGAAAAAAAAGTAATAGTGTTTTTGTAATATATGTTCTTAATTTTTCTTCTAGTTTTTGTTTTGGCTTCAAAAACGGCATAAAAAATCTGAATGTGGGAATAAACCCTTAAAGGGGATCTGTCACCTGTATTAGTTGTCAGAGCTGCAGACATGGTTGGATATAAAATCAAACTGGACCTTTCCTGGAGCTGATGGTGGATGTCAAGTTTATAAAATCACCTTTTCATTTCTTAAAGGGGTATTCCAGGCCAAAACTTTTTGATGATGATGATGATGTCCCAGGACGTGACATCATCATTGAGCAGTTAGACAGAAAACTTCAGAAGCTAATAACTATTGGAAGGATTAAGATTTTTTAATAGAAGTAATTTACAAATCTGTTTAACTTTCCGGAGCCAGTTGATGTATATAAAAAAAGGTTTTGCCTGGAATACCCCTTTAACTAAGGGTCAAGAAGGCGGAGCCGAGCAGCTGAAGTGCCACAGCCTGGCATACCTCCTGGTCCGCCCTCACCTCCCAGCACCTCTTTATTGTAAGCCCTGTGTGTCACTCATGGAGGGGCTTGGAGGTGAGGGCGTGTGGGGAGGTGTGCCAGGCTGTGGCACTTGAGCAGTTGACTCCACCTCTTTGACACTTGGTGAAGTGTTCCCATCTAGATCATTTATGACACTTATCAGGAGAGCATGTTGACCGTCGTTCACTTCGCTTCATTGGAGTCTATAGGAGTTACAGCATGAGCCGAGCGCTGCCTGTGCTGGACCCCAATGAGTAATTTAGGGTCCTAGATGTGGATGATCCTGAACAACATTAATGTCAATAAAAGGGGCAAAGCTTAAGATAAAATAATGAAAAACTAAACAAAAAACAAACAAACAAAAAACAGGTTTACATGATGTGCCCCTGATCCAGAGGGGGTGATAACAGGTTTATATGATCTGCCCCTGATCCAGAGGGGGTGATAAAAGGTTTATATGATCTGTTTCTGATCCAGAGGGGGTGATAACAGGTTTATATGATCTGCCCCTGATCCAGAGGGGGTGATAACAGGTTTATATGATGTGCGGCTGATCCAGAGGGGGTGATAACAGGTTTATATGATCTGCCCCTGATCCAGAGGGGGTGATAACAGGTTTATATGATCTGCCCCTGATCCAGAGGGGGTGATAACAGGTTTATATGATCTGCTCCTGATCCAGAGGGGGTGATAACAGGTTTATATGATGTGCGGCTGATCCAGAGGGGGTGATAACAGGTTTATATGATGTGCGGCTGATCCAGAGGGGGTGATAACAGGTTTAAATGATCTGTTTCTGATCCAGAGGGGGTGATAACAGGTTTATATGATCTGCCCCTGATCCAGAGGGGGTGATAACAGGTTTATATGATGTGCGGCTGATCCAGAGGGGGTGATAACAGGTTTACATGATCTGCCCCTGATCCAGAGGGGGTGATAAAAGGTTTATATGATCTGTTTCTGATCCAGAGGGGGTGATAACAGGTTTATATGATGTGCCCCTGATCCAGAGGGGGTGATAACAGGTTTATATGATCTGTTTCTGATCCAGAGGGGTTGATAACAGGTTTATATGATCTGCCCCATATCCAGAGGGGGTGATAACAGGTTTATATGATCTGCCCCTGATCCAGAGGGGGTGATAACAGGTTTATATGATCTGCCCCTGATCCAGAGGGGGTGATAACAGGTTTATATGATCTGCTCCTGATCCAGAGGGGGTGATTACAGGTTTATATGATGTGCGGCTGATCCAGAGGGGGTGATAACAGGTTTATATGATGTGCGGCTGATCCAGAGGGGGTGATAACAGGTTTAAATGATCTGTTTCTGATCCAGAGGTGATAACAGGTTTATATGATGTGCAGCTGATCCAGAGGGGGTGATAACAGGTTTACATGATCTGCCCCTGATCCAGAGGGGGTGATAACAGGTTTATATGATGTGCGGCTGATCCAGAGGGGGTGATTACAGGTTTATATGATCTGTTTCTGATCCAGAGGGGGTGATAACAGGTTTATATGATCTGTTTCTGATCCAGAGGGGGTGATAACAGGTTTACATGATCTGCCCCTGATCCAGAGGGGGTGATAACAGGTTTATATGATCTGCCCCTGATCCAGAGGGGGTGATAACAGGTTTACATGATCTGCCCCTGATCCAGAGGGGGTGATAACAGGTTTATATGATCTGATCCAGAGGGGGTGATAACAGGTTTATATGATCTGTTTCTGATCCAGAGGGGGTGATAACAGGTTTATATGATCTGTTTCTGATCCAGAGGGGGTGATAACAGGTTTACATGATCTGCCCCTGATCCAGAGGGGGTGATAACAGGTTTATATGATCTGCCCCTGATCCAGAGGGGGTGATAAAAGGTTTATATGATCTGTTTCTGATCCAGAGGGGGTGATAACAGGTTTATATGATCTGCCCCTGATCCAGAGGGGGTGATAACAGGTTTATATGATGTGCGGCTGATCCAGAGGGGGTGATAACAGGTTTAAATGATCTGCTCCTGATCCAGAGGGGGTGATAACAGGTTTATATGATCTGCTCCTGATCCAGAGGGGGTGATAACAGGTTTATATGATCTGCTCCTGATCCAGAGGGGGTGATAACAGGTTTATATGATGTGCGGCTGATCCAGAGGGGGTGATAACAGGTTTATATGATCTGCCCCTGATCCAGAGGGGGTGATAACAGGTTTATATGATCTGCTCCTGATCCAGAGGGGGTGATAACAGGTTTATATGATGTGCGGCTGATCCAGAGGGGGTGATAACAGGTTTACATGATCTGCCCCTGATCCAGAGGGGGTGATAAAAGGTTTATATGATCTGTTTCTGATCCAGAGGGGGTGATAACAGGTTTATATGATGTGCCCCTGATCCAGAGGGGGTGATAACAGGTTTATATGATCTGTTTCTGATCCAGAGGGGTTGATAACAGGTTTATATGATCTGCTCCTGATCCAGAGGGGGTGATAACAGGTTTATATGATCTGCCCCTGATCCAGAGGGGGTGATAACAGGTTTATATGATCTGCTCCTGATCCAGAGGGGGTGATAACAGGTTTATATGATCTGCCCCTGATCCAGAGGGGGTGATAACAGGTTTATATGATCTGCTCCTGATCCAGAGGGGGTGATTACAGGTTTATATGATGTGCGGCTGATCCAGAGGGGGTGATAACAGGTTTATATGATGTGCGGCTGATCCAGAGGGGGTGATAACAGGTTTAAATGATCTGTTTCTGATCCAGAGGTGATAACAGGTTTATATGATGTGCAGCTGATCCAGAGGGGGTGATAACAGGTTTACATGATCTGCCCCTGATCCAGAGGGGGTGATAACAGGTTTATATGATGTGCGGCTGATCCAGAGGGGGTGATTACAGGTTTATATGATCTGTTTCTGATCCAGAGGGGGTGATAACAGGTTTATATGATCTGTTTCTGATCCAGAGGGGGTGATAACAGGTTTACATGATCTGCCCCTGATCCAGAGGGGGTGATAACAGGTTTACATGATCTGCCCCTGATCCAGAGGGGGTGATAACAGGTTTATATGATCTGATCCAGAGGGGGTGATAACAGGTTTATATGATCTGTTTCTGATCCAGAGGGGGTGATAACAGGTTTATATGATCTGTTTCTGATCCAGAGGGGGTGATAACAGGTTTACATGATCTGCCCCTGATCCAGAGGGGGTGATAACAGGTTTATATGATCTGCCCCTGATCCAGAGGGGGTGATAACAGGTTTATATGATCTGCCCCTGATCCAGAGGGGGTGATAACAGGTTTATATGATGTGCTGCTGATCCAGAGGGGGTGATAACAGGTTTATATGATGTGCTGCTGATCCAGAGGGGGTGATAACAGGTTTATATGATGTGCTGCTGATCCAGAGGGGGTGATAACAGGTTTATATGATGTGCTGCTGATCCAGAGGGGGTGATAACAGGTTTATATTGTTACGCCGAGCGCTCCGGGTCCCTGCTCCTCCCCGGAGCGCTCACGGCGTCTCTCTCCCCGCAGCGCCCCGGTCGGTCCCGCTGACCGGGAGCGCTGCACTGACATTGCCGTCGGGGATGCGATTCGCACAGCGGGACGCGCCCGCTCGCGAATCGCATCCCAAGTCACTCACCTGTCCCGGTCCCCTGCTGTCATGTGCTGGCGCGCGCGGCTCCGCTCTCTAGGGCGCGCGCGCGCCAGCTCTCTGAGACTTAAAGGGCCAGTGCACCAATGATTGGTGCCTGGCCCAATTAGCTTAATTGGCTTCCACCTGCTCCCTAGCTATATCTGATCACTTCCCCTGCACTCCCTTGCCGGATCTTGTTGCCTTGTGCCAGTGAAAGCGTTTAGTGTGTCCAAAGCCTGTGTACCTGAACTTCTGCTATCCATCTTGACTACGAACCTTGCCGCCTGCCCCGACCTTCTGCTACGTCTGACCTTGCCTCTGCCTAGTCCTTCTGTCCCACGCCTTCTCAGCAGTCAGAGAGGTTGAGCCGTTGCTAGTGGATACGACCTGGTTGCTACTGCCGCAGCAAGACCATCCCGCTTTGCGGCGGGCTCTGGTGAACACCAGTAGCCTCTTAGAACCGGTCCACCAGCGCGGTCCACGCCAATCCCTCGCTGACACAGAGGATCCACTACCTGTAAGCCGAATCGTGACATATATGATCTGCCCCTGATCCAGAGGGGGTGATAACAGGTTTATATGATCTGCCCCTGATCCAGAGGGGTTGATAACAGGTTTATATGATGTGCGGCTGATCCAGAGGGGGTGATAACAGGTTAATATGATTTGCGGCTGATCCTCTGCCTTCCTACAGAACATCTTAATGGTCGGTCAATTCCTGGTTAACAACCTGATAAACTGCAGATTATAGATTATCCTATATAAATGCTCCATAAACTGTTATTATATCCTGGACACCAGAATGATGGCGCCGTCAATATCACCGGGAAGGAGAGGAGGAGAGCGCAAATCATAAGAGAGACGAGGCACAGAGGGACCCCCCTGATGGGAACCGGGGGAGGGGGGGGGCTCTAGTGTCTGCACCCCCAAAACTACTGCCAGAGAATCAATTCCTCATGATGTAGACGGTGACCCCCAAACCTTCAGTGGAACAAGAATTGGTTCCATAGACTTCTGGAAAATGTAGGAACTCCGCCTGTATCAGGTGTGTGTTATACTGGAAGAAATATGTTATATATAATAGGACACAATACAGATACAATAGAGGAACCTTATAAATACCATGATGTAGAAATAGAAATGTATAAATAGATAGAATGATTTAAAGGAATACTGTAGTGCAAAATAACTTATCCCCTCTCCGAAGGACACAGTCACTTATAGATACATTGACTTGTAGACAGATACAGTCATTTAGAAATAGATACAATTGGAGGAGATTTTTCTTATTTTTTTTCTCTTTATTTTATTTTTTTTTTTTTTTACATTTACAATAACTCATAGCAAACATACCAGATTTATATTTCCAGTATGCATACAATATCTTTTTTAAATCTGCGCGGAGGTAGAGTTGACCAGTTGCTTATAGCAACCAGTCAAATGTTTTTTGTTTTTTTTAAAAGGCCTCTGAAAAATAAAAGAAGCGATCTAATTGGTTGCTATGGGCAACTGCTCAACTTTACCTCTGCACAGATTATGGTAAATCTTCCTCAATGAGTTATAAATAGATACAATGATTTATGAACCAATACAGTAAATAATAAATCAAGACAATGCTTTCTTAATAGATACAATAATTTATAAATAGATTCAGATAGAAAGATTTATTAACCAATACAATAACTTATAAATAGATACAATGATTTAGAAATAGAGTCAGTGATTTTTAAATCGATAGAAATATTTATCAACCAATACAATAACTTATAGATAGAAACAATGATTTATTAATCAAAACAATAACTAATAAATAGATACAATGATTAAGAAATAGATTCAGTGATTTATAAATAGAAACAATGATTTATAAATAGAAATAATGATTTATTAATCAAAACAATAACTATTAGAGACAATGATTAAGAAATAGATTCAGTGATTTATAAATAGATACAATGATTTATTAATCAATACAATAACTTATAGATACAATGATTTATAAATAGATACAACGATTTATTCAATAATACAACAACTTATAAATAGATACAATGATTAAGAAATAGATTCAGTGATTCATAAATGGATACAATCACTTATAAGTAGATACAATGATTTATAAATAGATACAATGATTTATTAATTAATACAATAACTTATAAATAGATACAATGATTTATAAATAGATAGAATGATTTCTTAATCAATACAACAACTTATAAATAGATACAATGATTTATTAATCAATACATTAACTTATAGATACAATGATTTATAAATAGATACAATGATTTATAAATAGATGCAAACATGTATTAATAAATAAAATAACTATTGATTAACCAGAGCAGTGCCAGGCTATATCTATAGATTGTTGTCCACCCACATTCTGACTCCGCCCCCACGGGCCCGCCCCAGCGTAAAGCCTATTCAATAAGATAAAAAAATGAATGAAGAAGGTAAAGGTCCCCCCTCTCCTCCCAGTCATCTCCCCCTCTTCTTATTCTTCTGATCTCACATGTGTCCTGTTTGGGGCATATACAGGCATAAACAATGGGGGTCTTAGGACGTGTTTTTTGGGGGGGATTTTAGGTCCTAATGGATGCGATTTGGGATTCAGATTTTGGGAGATTTTCCAGACCCCAGATTCCAGGGAGACTTTTATATATATATATATATATATATATATATATATATATATATGGGAAAGATATGGAACCACAGCCTTTCCTTTATGGGGGTCCTCCGCTTACAATTCACTCCTCTCTTTTTACATTTAACAATTGCAATTAAAAACCTGAAAGTGTGAACGGGCTCCGAGTGTCCTCGTCTAATTAAATACGTATTAGGGATGACTTGCGCCTCGGGATGAGGAAGTCGCCTTTCGCTGTATACCTGCCGCGTGACCTTCTCATATCACGTATCTGCTGGAAGATCTGTGAACTAGAAAAAAGCCTCCGCGCCAAATGTCACCTAACAATAAACTCTGCAGATATTACAGGATATCATCTCTTAAAGGAGCCACGCAAGGACATTACACAACACTCGCCAGATACTGAAGACTCCTTATTGCAGTCATTCCCAACCAGGGTGCCTCCAGCTGCTGCAAAACCACAACTCCCAGCATGCCCGGACAGCCTTCGGCTGTCCAGGCATGCTGGTAATTGTAGTTTTGTAACAGCTGGAGGCACCCTGGTTGGAAATCACTGCCTTATAGGATACAACTCCGAATCTTTATTATGTCTAGAGAAATCATTGTGTCTGTGAGATACACTCGTGGCCACTAGGGGGCGCTCATTCACTGGAGATTTATTTTTAAAAAATGTAATTTTTTTTTTATTTCCAACAAAGTTAATGACGCCACACATTTTAAGGATATGAAGGAAGGGGTCTAAAGGGACAGTAGACCTAATTTTTTCTAACATGCATTGTATCTGTCTTTTTAAAGCTTAAGAGAGGCAAAATGTAAAACAGATTGTTCTCTGTTATCAGCCATGTCAGGAGGGGAGAGGTGACTGTAGGACAGGTGAATATATATATTGTTCTCTGTTATCAGCCATGTCAGGAGGGGAGAGGTGACTGTAGGACAGGTGAATATAATCTATTGTTCTCTGTTATCAGCCATGTCAGGAAGGGAGAGGTGACTGTAGGACAGGTGAATACAATCTATTGTTCTCTGTTATCAGCCATGTCAGGAGGGGAGAGGTGACTGTAGGACAGGTGAATATATCTATTGTTCTCTGTTATCAGCCATGTCAGGAGGGGAGAGGTGACTGTAGGACAGGTGAATATATCTATTGTTCTCTGTTATCAGCCATGTCAGGAGGGGTGAGGTGACTGTAGGACAGGTGAATATATCTATTGTTCTCTGTTATCAGTCATGTCAGGAGGGGAGAGGTGACTGTAGGACAGGTAAATATAATCTATTGTTCTCTGTTATCCACTATGTCAGGAGGGGAGAGGTGACTGTAGGACAGGTGAATATATCTATTGTTCTCTGCTATCAGCCATGTAAGGAGGGGAGAGGTGACTGTAGGACAGGTGAATACAATCTATTGTTCTCTTTTATCAGCCATGTCACGAGGGGAGAGGTGACTGTAGGACAGGTGAATACAATCTATTCTCTGTTATCAGTCATGTCAGGAGGGGAGAGGTGACTGTAGGACAGGTGAATACAATCTATTCTCTGTTATCAGTCATGTCAGGAGAGGAGAGGTGACTGTAGGACAGGTGAATATAATCTATTGTTCTCTGTTATCAGCCATGTCAGGGGGGGAGAGGTGACTGTAGGACAGGTGAATACAATCTATTGTTCTCTGTTATCAACCATGTCAGGAGGGGAGAGGTGACTGTAGGACAGGTGAATACAATCTATTGTTCTCTGTTATCAGCCATGTCAGGAGAGGAGAGGTGACTGTAGGACCAGAGGGTTAATGGCAGGGTCAGAGAGCTCTCTTTTTGCAGAGAATAGATGATAGGGAAGGAAGGGTTAATCATACATAGCAGATGAGGTGCCTGGGGCTTGTATTGGGTGTCTGGTAAGGAAGGGTTAATGGTGCAGGATCCAGGAGGTGAGCTGCACCCATGAGGAGGAGGAGCGGGTCAGGGAGACCTGAGGATAAGGATTTGGGAGAGCGTTGCTCCGCAGCAGGATGTCTGTTCCCAGAGATGACCCATTCCTTGTCTCCCCCCCAGGACAGAAGTCCGGAGTGAAGGGGTTCTTCAGCAGAGATTCCATTCCCACCAAGAAAGTGCCGGTAAGTGATCATATGATCCCCAGAGAGTAGAGGAGCCTCAAAGAGTTAAACCATCACCAACCCGTACCCCCCCCCCCCAAGCTGTAACCCTAAGGAGGGATGGGCGCCCGCATCCCCAATCACTGCAGAAAATTTACCTTTTTTCTGTTTATAACAAATCTGCCAAGAACTGAGCACAAAGCATTATAGGATCCAACCTCTCAAGAATCCTATATCCTATACCCACATCACTGTATCCACTACTCCTGGGAATACCCACATCACTGTATACACTACTCCAGGGAATACCCACATCACTGTATACACTACTCCAGGGAATACCCACATCACTGTATCCACTACTCCAGGGAATACCCACATCACTGTATCCACTACTCCAGGGAGTACCCACATCACTGTATCCACTACTCCAGGGAGTACCCACATCACTGTATCCACTACTCCAGGGAATACCCACATCACTGTATCCACTACTCCAGGGAATACCCACATCACTGTATCCACTACTTCAGGGAATACCCACATCACTGTATACACTACTCCAGGGAGTACCCACATCACTGTATCCACTACTCCTGGGAGTACCCACATCACTGTATCCACTACTCCAGGGAGTACCCACATCACTGTATACACTACTCCAGGGAATACCCACATTACTGTATCCACTACTCCTGGGAATACCCACATTGCTGTATCCACTACTCCAGGGAGTACCCACATCACTGTATACACTACTCCAGGGAATACCCACATCACTGTATCCACTACTCCAGGGAGTACCCACATCACTGTATACACTACTCCAGGGAATACCCACATTACTGTATCCACTACTCCAGGGAATACCCACATTACTGTATCCACTACTTCAGGGAATACCCACATCACTGTATACACTACTCCAGGGAATACCCACATTACTGTATCCACTACTTCAGGGAATACCCACATCACTGTATACACTACTCCAGGGAATACCCACATCACTGTATACACTACTCCATGGAGTACCCACATCACTGTATACACTACTCCAGGGAATACCCACATCACTGTATCCACTACTCCAGGGAGTACCCACATCACTGTATCCACTACTCCAGGGAATACCCACATCACTGTATCCACTACTCCTGGGAATACCCACATTGCTGTATCCACTACTCCTGGGAGTACTCACATCACTGTATCCACTACTCCAGGGAAAACCCACATCACTGTATCCACTACTCCAGGGAATACCCACATCACTGTATCCACTACTCCAGGGAATACCCACATCACTGTATCCACTACTCCAGGGAATACCCACATCACTGTATCCACTACTCCAGGGAATACCCACATCACTGTATCCACTACTCCAGGGAGTACCCACATCACTGTATCCACTACTCCAGGGAATACCCACATCACTGTATACACTACTCCAGGGAGTACCCACATCACTATATCCACTACTCCAGGGAATACCCACATCACTGTATACACTACTCCAGGGAGTACCCACATCACTATATCCACTACTCCTGGGAATACCCACATCACTGTATCCACTACTCCAGGGAGTACCCACATCACTGTATCCACTACTCCAGGGAATACCCACATCACTGTATACACTACTCCAGGGAATACCCACATCACTGTATACACTACTCCAGGGAATACCCACATCACTGTATACACTACTCCAGGGAATACCCACATTGCTGTATCCACTACTCCTGGGAATACCCACATTGCTGTATCCACTACTCCAGGGAGTACCCACATCACTGTATACACTACTCCAGGGAATACCCACATCACTGTATCCACTACTCCAGGGAGTACCCACATCACTGTATACACTACTCCAGGGAATACCCACATTACTGTATCCACTACTCCAGGGAATACCCACATTACTGTATCCACTACTTCAGGGAATACCCACATCACTGTATACACTACTCCAGGGAATACCCACATTACTGTATCCACTACTTCAGGGAATACCCACATCACTGTATACACTACTCCAGGGAATACCCACATCACTGTATACACTACTCCATGGAGTACCCACATCACTGTATACACTACTCCAGGGAATACCCACATCACTGTATCCACTACTCCAGGGAGTACCCACATCACTGTATCCACTACTCCAGGGAATACCCACATCACTGTATCCACTACTCCTGGGAATACCCACATTGCTGTATCCACTACTCCTGGGAGTACTCACATCACTGTATCCACTACTCCAGGGAAAACCCACATCACTGTATCCACTACTCCAGGGAATACCCACATCACTGTATCCACTACTCCAGGGAATACCCACATCACTGTATCCACTACTCCAGGGAATACCCACATCACTGTATCCACTACTCCAGGGAATACCCACATCACTGTATCCACTACTCCAGGGAGTACCCACATCACTGTATCCACTACTCCAGGGAATACCCACATCACTGTATACACTACTCCAGGGAGTACCCACATCACTATATCCACTACTCCAGGGAATACCCACATCACTGTATACACTACTCCAGGGAGTACCCACATCACTATATCCACTACTCCTGGGAATACCCACATCACTGTATCCACTACTCCAGGGAGTACCCACATCACTGTATCCACTACTCCAGGGAATACCCACATCACTGTATACACTACTCCAGGGAATACCCACATCACTGTATACACTACTCCAGGGAATACCCACATCACTGTATACACTACTCCAGGGAATACCCACATCGCTGTATCCACTACTCCAGGGAATACCCACATCACTGTATCCACTACTCCAGGGAATACCCACATCACTGTATCCACTACTCCAGGGGATACCCACATCACTGTATCCACTACTCCAGGGAATACCCACATCACTGTATCCACTACTCCAGGGAATACCCACATCACTGTATCCACTACTCAAGGGAGTACCCACATCACTGTATCCACTACTCCAGGGAATACCCACATCACTGTATCCACTACTCCTGGGAATACCCACATCACTGTATCCACTACTCCAGGTAATACCCACATCACTATATCCACTACTCCTGGGAATACCCACATTGCTGTATCCACTACTCCTGGGAATACCCACATTGCTGTATCCACTACTCCTGAGAGTACCCACATCACTGTATCCACTACTCCTGGGAGTACCCACATCACTGTATCCACTACTCCTGAGAGTACCCACATCACTGTATCCACTACTCCAGGGAATACCCACTTCACTGTATCCACTACTCCAGGGAGTACCTACATCACTGTATCCACTACTCCAGGGAATACCCACATCACTATATCCACTACTCCTGGGAATACCCACATTGCTGTATCCACTACTCCTGAGAATACCCACATCACTGTATCCACTACTCCAGGGAGTACCCACATCACTGTATCCACTACTCCTGGGAATACCCACATCACTGTATCCACTACTACAGGGAATACCCACATCACTGTATCCACTACTCCAGGGAATACCCACATCACTGTATCCACTACTCCAGGGAATACCCACATCACTATATCCACTACTCCAGGGAGTACCCACATCACTGAATCCACTACTACAGGGAATACCCACATCACTGTATCCACTACTCCTGAGAATACCCACATCACTATATCCACTACTCCAGGGAGTACCCACATCACTGAATCCACTACTACAGGGAATACCCACATCACTGTATCCACTACTCCTGAGAATACCCACATCACTATATCCACTACTCCAGGGAATACCCACATCACTGTATCCACTACTCCTGGGAATACCCACATCACTGAATCCACTACTCCTGGGAATACCCACATTGCTGTATCCACTACTCCTGGGAATACCCACATCACTGTATCCACTACTCCTGGGAGTACCCACATCACTGTATCCACTACTCCAGGGAATACCCACATCACTGTATCCACTACTCCTGGGAATACCCACATCACTATATCCACTACTCCTGGGAATACCCACATCACTGTATCCACTACTCCTGGGAATACCCACATCACTGTATCCACTACTCCTGGGAATACCCACATTGCTGTATCCACTACTCCTGGGAATACCCACATTGCTGTATCCACTACTCCTGGGAATACCCACATTGCTGTATCCACTACTCCTGGGAATACCCCCATAACTGTATCCACTACACCTGGGAGTACCCACATCACTGTATCCACTACTCCAGGGAATACCCACATCACTGTATCCACTACTCCTGGGAATACTCCCATCACTGAATCCACTACTCCAGGGAATACCCACTTCACTGTATCCACTACTCCTGGGAATACCCACATTGCTGTATCCACTACTCCTGAGAGTACCCACATCACTGTATCCACTATTCTAGGGAATACCCACATCACCTTATCCACTACTCCTGAAAGTACCCACATCACTGTATCCACTACTCCAGGGAGTACCCACATCACTGTATCCACTACTCCAGGGAATACCCACATCACTGTATCCACTACTCCAGGGAATACCCACATCACTGTATCCACTACTCCTCGGAGTACCCACATCACTGTATCCACTACTCCTGGGAATACCCACATCACTGGATCCACTACTCCTGGGAATACCCACATCACTGTATCCACTACTCCTGGGAGTACCCACATCACTGTATCCACTACTCCTGGGAGTACCCACATCACTGTATCCACTACTCCTGAAAGTACCCACATCACTGTATCCACTACTCCTGGGAATACCCACATCACTGTATCCACTACTCCTGGGAGTACCTACATCACTGTATCCACTACTCCAGGGAATATCCACATCACTATATCCACTACTACAGGGAGTACCCACATCACTGTATCCACTACTCCAGGGAATACCCAAATCACTGTATCCACTACTCCTGGGAATACCCACATCACTGTATCCACTACTCAAGGGAATACCCACATCACTGTATCCACTACTCCTGGAAATACCCACATCACTGTATCCACTACTCCAGGGAATACCCACATCACTGTATCCACTACTCCAGGGAATACCCACATCACTGTATCCACTACTCCAGGGAATACCCACATCACTGTATCCACTACTCCTGAAAGTACCCACATCACTGTATCCACTACTCCAGGGAATACCCACATCACTGTATCCACTACTCCTGAAAGTACCCACATCACTGTATCCACTACTCCTGGGAGTACCCACATCACTGTATCCACTACTCCAGGGAATACCCACATCACTGTATCCACTACTCCTGAGAGTACCCACATCACTGTATCCACTACTCCAGGGAATACCCACATCACTGTATCCACTACTCCAGGGAATACCCACATCACTGTATCCACTACTCCTGGGAGTACCCACATCACTGTATCCACTACTCCAGGGAATACCCATATCACCGTATCCACTACTCAAGGGAATACCCACATCACTGTATCCACTACTCAAGGGAATACCCACATCACTGTATCCACTACTCCTGGGAATACCCACATCACTGTATCCACTACTCCTGAAAGTACCCACATCACTGTATCCACTACTCCAGGGAATACCCACATCACTGTATCCACTACTCCAGGGAATACCCACATCACTGTATCCACTACTCCAGGGAATACTCCCATCACTGTATCCACTACTCCAGGGAATACCCACATCACTGTATCCACTACTCCTGAAAGTACCCACATCACTGTATCCACTACTCCTGGGAATACCCACATCACTGTATCCACTACTCCAGGGAATACCCACATCACTGTATCCACTACTACAGGGAGTACCCACATCACTGTATCCACTACTCCAGGGAGTACCCACATCACTGTATCCACTACTCCAGGGAGTACCCACATCACTGTATCCACTACTCCAGGGAATACCTACATCACTGTATCCACTACTCCAGGGAATACCCACATCACCATATCCACTACTACAGGGAGTACCCACATCACTGTATCCACTACTCCAGGGAATACCCACATCACTGTATCCACTACTCAAGGGAATACCCACATCACTGTATCCACTACTCCTGGGAATACCCACATCACTGTATCCACTACTCCAGGGAATACCCACATCACTGTATCCACTACTCCAGGGAATACCCACATCACTGTATCCACTACTCCTGGGAATATTCACATCACTGTATCCACTACTCCTGGGAATATTCACATCACTGTATCCACTACTCCTGGGAATACCCACATCACTGTATCCACTACTCCAGGGAATACACACATCACTGTATCCACTACTCCAGGGAATACCCACATTGCTGTATCCACTACTCCTGAAAGTACCCACATCACTGTATCCACTACTCAAGGGAATACCCACATCACTGTATCCACTACTCCTGGGAATACCCACATCACTGTATCCACTACTCCAGGGAATACCCACATCACTGTATCCACTACTCCAGGGAATACCCACATCACTGTATCCACTACTCCTGGGAATACCCACATCACTGTATCCACTACTCCAGGGAATACCCACATCACTGTATCCACTACTCCAGGGAATACCCACATCACTGTATCCACTACTCCAGGGAATACCCACATTGCTGTATCCACTACTCCTGAAAGTACCCACATCACTGTATCCACTACTCCAGGGAATACCCACATCACTGTATCCACTACTCCTGAAAGTGCCCACATCACTGTATCCACTACTCCTGGGAATACCCACATCACTGTATCCACTACTCCTGGGAATACCCACATCACTGTATCCACTACTCCAGGGAATACCCACATCACTGTATCCACTACTCCAGGGAATACCCACATCACTGTATCCACTACTCCAGGGAATACCCACATCACTGTATCCACTACTCCTGAAAGTACCCACATCACTGTATCCACTACTCCAGTGAATACCCACATCACTGTATCCACTACTCCAGGGAATACCCACATCACTGTATCCACTACTCCTGAAAGTACCCACATCACTGTATCCACTACTCCTGGGAGTACCCACATCACTGTATCCACTACTCCAGGGAATACCCACATCACTGTATCCACTACTCCTGAGAGTACCCACATCACTGTATCCACTACTCCAGGGAATACCCACATCACTGTATCCACTACTCCAGGGAATACCCACATCACTGTATCCACTACTCCTGGGAGTACCCACATCACTGTATCCACTACTCCAGGGAATACCCACATCACTGTATCCACTACTCAAGGGAATACCCACATCACTGTATCCACTACTCCTGGGAATACCCACATCACTGTATCCACTACTCCTGGGAGTACCCACATCACTGTATCCACTACTCCTGGGAGTACCCACATCACTGTATCCACTACTCCTGAAAGTACCCACATCACTGCATCCACTACTCCTGGGAATACCCACATCCCTGTATCCACTACTCCTGGGAGTACCTACATCACTGTATCCACTACTCCAGGGAATACCCACATCACCATATCCACTACTACAGGGAGTACCCACATCACTGTATCCACTACTCCAGGGAATACCCACATCACTGTATCCACTACTTCTGGGAATACCCACATCACTGTATCCACTACTCAAGGGAATACCCACATCACTGTATCCACTACTCCTGGGAATACCCACATCACTGTATCCACTACTCCAGGGAATACCCACATCACTGTATCCACTACTCCTGGGAATACCCACATCACTGTATCCACTACTCCTGGGAATACCCACATCACTGTATCCACTACTCCAGGGAATACCCACATCACTGTATCCACTACTCCAGGGAATACCCACATCGCTGTATCCACTACTCCTGAAAGTACCCACATCACTGTATCCACTACTCCAGGGAGTACCCACATCACTGTATCCACTACTCCTGGGAGTACCAACATCACTGTATCCACTACTCCTGGGAATACCCACATCACTGTATCCACTACTCCTGAAAGTACCCACATCACTGTATCCACTACTCCAGGGAATACCCACATCACTGTATCCACTACTCCAGGGAATACCCACATCACTGTATCCACTACTCCTGAAAGTACCCACATCACTGTATCCACTACTCCAGGGAATACCCACATCACTGTATCCACTACTCCAGGGAATACCCACATCACTGTATCCACTACTCCTGGGAGTACCCACATCACTGTATCCACTACTCCAGGGAATACCTACATCACTGTATCCACTACTCAAGGGAATACCCACATCACTGTATCCACTACTCCTGGGAATACCCACATCACTGTATCCACTACTCCAGGGAATACCCACATCACTGTATCCACTACTCCAGGGAATACCCACATCACTGTATCCACTACTCCTGGGAGTACCCACATCACTGTATCCACTACTCCAGGGAATACCCACATCACTGTATCCACTACTCCAGGGAATACCCACATCACTGTATCCACTACTCCAGGGAATACCCATATCACTGTATCCACTACTCCGGGGAATACTCCCATCACTGTATCCACTACTCCAGGGAACACCCACATCACTGTATCCACTACTCCTGGGAGTACCCACATCACTGTATCCACTACTCCTGGGAGTACCCACATCACTGTATCCACTACTCCAGGGAATACCCACATCACTGTATCCACTACTCCAGGGAATACCCACATCACTGTATCCACTACTCCAGGGAATACCCACATCACTGTATCCACTACTCCTGGGAGTACCCACATGACTATATCCACTACTCCTGGGAGTACCCACATCACTGTATCCACTACTCCTGGGAGTACCCACATCACTGTATCCACTACTCCTGGGAGTACCCACATCACTGTATCCACTACTCCTGGGAATACCCACATCACTGTATCCACTACTCCTGGGAGTACCCACATCACTGTATCCACTACTCCAGGGAATACCCACATCACTGTATCCACTACTCCAGGGAATACCCACATCACTGTATCCACTACTCCAGGGAGTACCCACATCACTGTATCCACTTCTCCTGGGAGTACCCACATCACTGTATCCACTTCTCCTGGGAGTACCCACATCACTGTATCCACTACTCCAGGGAATACCCACATCACTGTATCCACTACTCCAGGGAATACTCCCATCACTGTATCCACTACTCCAGGGAATACCCACATCACTGTATCCACTACTCCAGGGAATACCCACATCACTGTATCCACTACTCCTGGGAATACCCACATCACTGTATCCACTACTCCAGGGAGTACCCACATCACTGTATCCACTACTCCAGGGAGTACCCACATCACTGTATCCACTACTCCAGGGAGTACCCACATCACTGTATCCACTACTCCAGGGAATACTCACATCACTGTATCCACTACTCCTGGGAATACCCACATCACTGTATCCACTACTCCTGGGAATACCCACATCACTGTATCCACTACTCCAGGGAATACCCACAGCACTGTATCCACTACTCCAGGGAATACCCACATCACTGTATCCACTACTCCAGGGAATACCCACATCACTGTATCCACTACTCCTGTGAATACCCACATCACTGTATCCACTACTCCAGGGAGTACCCACATCACTGTATCCACTACTCCAGGGAATACCCACATCACTGTATCCACTACTCCAGGGAATACTCACACCACTGTATCCACTACTCCTGGGAATACCCACATTGCTGTATCCACTACTCCAGGGAGTACCCACATCACTGTATCCACTACTACAGGGAATACCCACATTGCTGTATCCACTACTCCTGGGAGTACCCACATCACTGTATCCACTACTCCAGGGAATACTCACACCACTGTATCCACTACTCCTGGGAATACCCACATCACTGTATCCACTACTCCAGGGAATACCCACATCACTGTATCCACTACTCCAGGGAGTACCCACATCACTGTATCCACTACTCCAGGGAGTACCCACATCACTGTATCCACTACTCCAGGGAATACCCACAGCACTGTATCCACTACTCCAGGGAATACCCACATCACTGTATCCACTACTCCAGGGAATACCCACATCACTGTATCCACTACTCCTGGGAATACCCACATCACTGTATCCACTACTCCAGGGAATACCCACATCACTGTATCCACTACTCCAGGGAATACTCACACCACTGTATCCACTACTCCTGGGAATACCCACATTGCTGTATCCACTACTCCTGGGAATACCCACATTGCTGTATCCACTACTCCAGGGAATACCCACATTGCTGTATCCACTACTCCTGGGAGTACCCACATCACTGTATCCACTACTCCAGGGAATACCCACATCACTGTATCCACTACTCCTGGGAGTACCCACATCACTGTATCCACTACTCCTGGGAGTACCCACATCACTGTATCCACTACTCCAGGGAGTACCCACATCACTGTATCCACTACTCCTGGGAATACCCACATCACTGTATCCACTACTCCAGGGAGTACCCACATCCCTGTATCCACTACTCCTGGGAATACCCACATCACTGTATCCACTACTCCAGGGAATACCCACATCACTGTATCCACTACTCCTGGGAGTACCCACATCACTGTATTCACTACTCCTGGGAATACCCACATCACTGTATCCACTACTCCTGGGAATACCCACATCACTGTATCCACTACTCCTGGGAATACCCACATCACTGTATCCACTACTCCTGGGAATACCCACATCACTGTATCCACTACTCCTGGGAATACCCACATCACTGTATTCACTACTCCTGGGAATACCCACATCACTGTATACACTACTCCTGGGAGTACCCACATCACTGTATACACTACTCCTGGGAATACCCACATCACTGTATCCACTACTCCTGGGAATACCCACATCACTGTATCCACTACTCCTGGGAATACCCACATTGCTGTATCCACTACTCCTGAGAATACCCACATCACTATATCCACTACTCCAGGGAATACCCACATCACTGTATCCACTACTCCAGGGAATACCCACATCACTGTATACACTACTCCTGAGAATACCCACATCACTGTATCCACTACTCCAGGGAATACCCAAATTGCTGTATCCACTACTCCTGGGAATACCCACATCACTGTATCCACTACTCCTGGGAGTACCCACATCACTGTATACACTACTCCTGGGAGTACCCACATCACTGTATCCACTACTCCTGGGAGTACCCACATCACTGTATACACTACTCCTGGGAGTACCCACATCACTGTATCCACTACTCCTGGGAGTACCCACATCACTGTATACACTACTCCTGGGAGTACCCACATCACTGTATCCACTACTCCTGGGAATACCCACATCACTATATCCACTACTCCTGGGAATACCCACATTACTGTATCCACTACTCCAGGGAGTACCCACATCACTGTATCCACTACTCCTGGGAATACCCACATGACTGTATCTACTACTCCAGGGAATACTCCCATCACTGTATCCACTACTCCTGGGAATACCCACATTACTGTATCCACTACTCCAGGGAGTACCCACATCACTGTATCCACTACTCCTGGGAATACCCACATGACTGTATCTACTACTCCAGGGAATACTCCCATCACTGTATCCACTACTCCTGGGAGTACCCACATCACTGTATCCACTACTCCTGGGAATACCCACATCACTGTATCCACTACTTACACTTGTTATTTTTCTTTTTTGCAGACAATATGTGGAACCAACTACCCCCTGAGTATCATGTTCATCATCGTCAACGAATTCTGCGAACGATTCTCGTATTATGGCATGAAAGGTGAGTGTCTGCGCTGCACGGCGCCCCTGACCCCCAGGTCACCCCACCCCCTTAGGTTATTACCCTGTAATGGGACAGGACAGACGTCTGTATGGAACAAGTCCAAAGTGCCGAGTATCAGGAGATTATATCAGCCGCAGTCCTGACCTTGGATCATTATCTTTTATTGGGTCTTTATTGGCTATAAAATCAGTGACGCTGATGATAGAACATTTTAGATTAGCGTCTCCCAACCAGGGGGCCTCCAGCTGTTGCAAAACTACACCTCCGGGCACGCTGGGAGGTGTAGTTTTGCAACAGCTGGAGGCACACTGATTGGGAAACACTGGTTTAGATAAATAGCACTCCATGGGCATCCTCGTAGAGATATGCTCCAATTGGACACCAGGGGGCGCCCCAGTGGAGGCAACTCAAAAACTACACAGAAACTCCCCCCCCCCATTTAACATGGTTTGTCCCGCTCCTATAGATGTGCTTCAGAGGCGCTTCTGCCAGATATTATATGTCATCTCCTTAACCCCTGCAGCGTATACGACACAATGGGGGAGTGGCCATCATATTTTCGGTATGTAGGTTAATAACTGCGCTGGTCACGGGAACACAACGCGCCCGCCATAAATATAGTTTCCTTCTAGAGGGAAAAAAAAAGTTCTGCAACTTTTTCGGTACACTTAGTGCTTCAATTTCAGAAATGTCTTCAAGATCTCTGCTTGCTGTCAGTGATTGAGAAATGGGAAACCTGGTCCTGACTTAGAGTGGGGTTATCGCAATATTAAAATGTACCCCTGATACATTGTAACAAACCATCACCACAGTAAGCCAACCGGTGCACCGAGCATCTGACTGGACTGTCCCGGTATCTTATCTGTGTACAGTACCACCTGCACCAGAGACACTAAATTGTAAAACTACTTTTAAAGGGACAGTGACCAACTCCTGACTCATCACTTATAATATGTCATATATTTCTCCATGTTGGCAGTGATGTTCTGGGTCAGTGCAGAGATGTTCTGGGTCGGTGCAGCGATGTTCTGGGTCGGTGCAGCGATGTTCTGGGTCGGTGTAGTGATGTTCTGGGTCGGTGCAGAGATGTTCTGGGTCGGTGCAGAGATGTTCTGGGTCGGTGTAGAGATGTTCTGGGTCGGTGCAGTGATGTTCTGGGTCGGTGCAGAGATGTTCTGGGCCGGTGCAGCGATGTTCTGGGTCGGTGCAGCGATGTTCTGGGTCGGTGCAGCGATGTTCTGGGTCGGTGCAGCGATGTTCTGGGTCGGTGCAGCGATGTTCTGGGTCGGTGTAGAGATGTTCTGGGCCGGTGCAGTGATGTTCTGGGTCGGTGCAGAGATGTTCTGGGCCGGTGCAGCGATGTTCTGGGTCGGTGCAGAGATGTTCTGGGTCAGTGCAGTGATGTTCTGGGTCGGTGCAGTGATGTTCTGGGTCGGTGCAGTGATGTTCTGGGTCGGTGCAGTGATGTTCTGGGTCGGTGCAGTGATGTTCTGGGTCGGTGCAGTGATGTTCTGGGTCGGTGCAGTGATGTTCTGGGTCGGTGCAGTGATGTTATGGGTCGGTGTAGTGATGTTCTGGGTCGGTGCAGTGATGTTCTGGGTCGGTGCAGTGATGTTCTGGGTCGGTGTAGTGATGTTCTGGGTTGGTGCAGTGATGTTCTGGGTCGGTGTAGTGATGTTCTGGGTCGGTGCAGAGATGTTCTGGGTCGGTGCAGTGATGTTCTGGGTCGGTGCAGCGATGTTCTGGGTCGGTGCAGCGATGTTCTGGGTCGGTGCAGTGATGTTCTGGGTCGGTGTGGTGATGTTCTAGGTTAGGTCAGTGATGTTCTGTGTTCGTGCTGTGATGTCCTGGCTTAGTGCTGTGATGTTCTGGATTAGTGCTGCGATGTTCTAGGTTTGTGCAGTGATGTTCTAGGTTAGTGCTGCGATGTTCTAGGTTAGTGCTGCGATGTTCTAGGTTAATATTGTGATGTTCTAGGTTTGTGATGTTCTGGGTTAGTGCAGTGATGTTCTAGATTAGTGCAGTGATGTTCTGGATTAGTGCTGCGATGTTCTAGGTTAGTGCAGTGATGTTCTAGGTTAATGCTGTGATGTTCAGGTTTAGTGCAGTGATGTTCTAGGTTAGTGTTGCTATGTTCTAGGTTAGCACTGTGATGTTCTAGGTTAGTGCAGTTGTGTTCTAGGTTGGTGCTGCGATGTTCTAGGTTAATGCTATGATGTTATAGGTTAGTGCAGTGATGTTCTAGGTTAGTGCAGTGATGTTCTGTGTTAGTGCAGTGATGTTCTAGGTTAATGCTGTGATGTTCTGGGTTGGTGTGGTGATGTTCTAGGTTAATGCTGTGATGTTCAGGCTTAGTGCAGTGATGTTCTAGGATAATGCAGTTATGTTCTAGGTTAGTGCTGTGATGTTCTAGGTTAATGTTGTGATGTTCAGGCTTAGTGCATTGATGTTCTAGGATAATGCAGTTATGTTCTGGGTTAGTGCAGTGATGTTCTAGGTTAATGCTGTGATGTTCTGGGTTAATGCTGTGATGTTCTGGGTTAATGCTGTGATGTTCTAGGTTAATGCTGTGATGTTCTAGGTTAGTGCAGTGATGTTCTAGGCTAGTGCAGCGATGTTCTAGGTTAATGCAGTGATGTTCTGGGTTAGTGCTGCAATGTTCTAGGTTGGTGCAGTGATGTTCTAGGTTAGTGCAGTGATGTTCTAGGTTAATGCTGTGGTGTTCTGGGTTAGCGCAGTGATGTTCTGGGTTAGCGCAGTGATGTTCTGGGTTAGTGCAGTGATGTTCTAGGTTAATGCTGTGATGTTTTGGGTTAGTGCAGTGATGTTCTATGTTAGTGCAGTGATGTTCTAGGTTAGTGCAGTGATGTTCTAGGTTAGCGCAGTGATGTTCTAGGTTAATGCTGTTATGTTCTAGGTTAGTGCAGTGGTGTTCTAGGTTAGTGCTGTGATGTTCAGGCTTAGTGCAGTGATGTTCTGGGTTAGTGCAGTGATGTTCTAGGTTAATGCTGTGATGTTCTGGGTTGGTGTGGTGATGTTCTGTGTTGAAGTGATGATGTTTTGTCTCCTGACATTCTATGTTGCTGCAGACCTGGACGTGACCGCCATACCGTCCTCATACATATATACCGCACTCTTTGGCTGCTCCGGCGATTTCTTTGACGTTCCCCCCGATCCGTCCGCAGGTTCCATCACATCTGCCGAGCTCCAGAGCAGAGTCATTACCGCTGGATCATTTCCCAGATTCTTCGCTCCCCTGATAAAATAAATTAGAACAAATGTAACAAACAAAACAACAGTGTTATCTGCTGAGATACAAGGAGAGGGGCAATCCCAGAATCCTCCAGGGCGGGGGAGAGATCAGATGACCGGTCTCCATAGACCTCATCTGGGAGCCGTATGGGATCTGTACGGAGTCTGGATGTAGTCGGGAACCTTCTCAGTGAGATCTAGAGAATTGGGGGAAATGTGAACACAAAGTTGCAGAACTTTTCATGATTGAGCTTTAGGGGCCCCTGAGGATTCTATAGGGTCCATGGTAAGAAGGGCCCCAGCTCAGGTGCAGAACCAAAAAGGGGTCCCTCCTGCCCCCTGGTGACTCCTCCATGTTGTAATTTTAGGGGCTCCTCTAGGGTCGTCCGCTCACCCGCCTGTCTTTTTTCTCTTTTCCAGCCGTCCTTACTCTGTATTTCGTGAATTATCTGAAATGGGACGACAACCTGTCCACCACCGTCTACCACGCCTTCTCCGGCCTCTGCTACTTCACCCCCATTTTGGGAGCCCCCATTGCTGATGCCTGGCTGGGAAAATTTCAGTAAGTCTTTTCCTGATTTCCCTTCTCTTTGTATTTGTGGTGCGAGGAGCAGCCGCCATCACCAGGGCCGGGCGCACTGAGGGCCCCAACATTGATCCATGGATGTTCCACTGACTGAATCTGGGGGGGCAGGGTCCGTCCCTGGAGTGTATTGCGTTATGTCCCGGACTATGGGGGAGATTTATCAAAAACTGTCCAGAGGAAAAGTTGTCCAGTTGCCCATAGCAACCAATCAGATCACTGCTTTCATTTTGCAGAGGCCTTGTTAAAAGTGAAAGCAGCGATCTGATTGGTTGCTATGGGCAACTGGGCAACTTTTCCTCTGGACAGGTTTTGAGAAATCTCCCCCTATATGGGGGGATCCCGGAGTATAAAGCCCATCTAAGTAGGACTTTTAGGACCTCTGAACGTTACGTAACTGAACCTGGTGGTCTTTTTTGCTGTGTTTGTGGATATACGATCAGTTTGATCAGTGTTTCCCAACCAGGGGGTAAAAAATTTTGCGGTAAAAATCAGCAGGTCACCCCCGCAAAAAACAAGTCACCACCTGGTTCCATAGACAGTAAAATAAAAATGTCATAAAATAGACACTTATCCCCTATCCTGTGCGCCTTGGAGTACCCCTTTAACTTTGTAGTTAAAAAAAAAATGTTACCCTTGGGTCAAAACGATTTTTGCCGATATTTTAAAGGGGCACTCCGCTGCTCCCTGCAGCACCTGGCGTCTTGAATTGTATTTTCTAAATGCTGGGTATGGGCAGCGATGGTCGTGATGTCATGCCACGCCCTCCTCGTGACATCATGTCACGCCACACCCCCTCCATTCATGTCTATGGGAGGGGGCGTTGCCACGCCCCCTCCCATAGACATGAATGGAGGGGGTGTGTAGCGTGACATCATGACCACCTTCGCCCCCCACCCAGTGTGCAGAAAATACAATTCAGAACGCCGGGAGCTGCAAGGAGCGGAGTACCCCTTTAATTAAAGTATCTTTTTAACCCAAGGGTAACACTTCATTTTTATAGCAAAGGTAAAGGGGTACTCCAAGGAGCACAGGATAGGGCATAAGTGTCTGATCTCGAGGGGTCATGACCACTGTGTTCCCCCACAATCTCCAGTATGGGGCTCGGTTACTCACCGGTCCCCTGAGCACTCTGGCCCCTCCTATGGACACGAGCATTAGTGATGGGCCGATCAGCCAATCAGTGGCTGAGATGGGATCCCAGTGATTGGCTGGGGGGCTCGTCTTGGATGGTTGGGCCCAGAGTGCTCAGCAGTATGGGAAGTTGAGCGTTGAGAGCAGGGGTCAAGTCCTGGGAAAAAAGTGCAGGAACTCACCCAAGATTTCCACTCAAGGGCCGATCCTGCAGAACTACTATTAATGGGAACTGTGTTCCTGCTGTGGAAAAAGTGCAGGAACTCCGTTCCCATGCGTTCCTGCAGGACTTGAGAGCCAGGCCTGGACAGATCAGACACCCTGTAACCAGATCCTTACTCCTTATACTGTGGAGAGAGAATATGTTTTGTCCCCCCGGAGGACCCTTTAAGAGCATAACAGCTAATCCAATCCCCCCTAAAAAAAAATCATATATATATTTTTTTTTTCAAAGCAACAAACTTTGTTTTTAGTTTCACATTACATTTTATTCCAAAACGAAAAGTACAACAAGCCCAACATAAAACAAGCCCTCATACATCTCCACAGGAAGTTGTGTAGTCTTCCAAGTCTGACCACAGTGCTCTCTGCTGCCACTTCTGTCCGTGTCAGGAACTGTCCAAAGCAGGTGAGGTTTCCTATATAGACAGTTCCTGACATGGACAGAGGTGGCAGCAGAGAGCACTGTGGTCAGACTGGGAAGAACTACACAACTTCCTGTGGAGCATACAGCAGCTGATAAGTACTGGAAGGATTAAGATTTTTAAAGAAAAGTAGTTTACAAATCTTCATATCTTTATGGCACCAGTTGATTTGAAAACCTTTAAGGCTTTTTCGCATGATTTATTGTTGTTTTTTTTATTTCAGCACCATATTCTGGCTCTCCATTCTGTACGTCATAGGTCATGTGATTAAATCAGTGGGCGCCATTCCTACAGTGGGGAGCACGGAACTACACGTGTAAGTACAAACGTCACCATCGCTTCTGGCCTCGTGGGGTCCACATTGTAATGGTCGCCCATAGGTGACCACATTCCACCCCAGATCTATGGGCTTTAACCCCCACCTGGTTCCCACAGGGCGCTGTCTATGATCGGGCTGATCGCCATCGCCTTCGGTACCGGGGGCATTAAGCCGTGCGTCTCGGCCTTCGGAGGTGACCAGTTCAATGAAGAACACGTAAGATATTATTTTACTTTTTTGCTTTTTTTATTTCCTTGTGAGTCGTTTCTTACAGAGTTTGTGGATAATTTTTTAGGTACAAGAACGAGCGCGGTTCTTCTCCATCTTCTACGTGTCCATTAACGCCGGGAGTCTCATCTCCACCTTTGTGACCCCTGTGCTCCGAGGTTGGTAGCTCTGCGACTAAATCTTAGGACCTCCCCCTGTGACCCCCAGTGACCTCCCCCTGTGACCCCCAATGACCTCCCCCTGTGACCCCCAATGACCTCCCCCTGTGACCCCCAATGACCCCCCCTGTGACCCCCAATGACCTCCCCCTGTGACCCCCAATGACCTCCCCCTGTGACCCCCAATGACCTCCCCCTGTGACCCCCAATGACCTCCCCCTGTGACCCCCAATGACTCCCCCTGTCACCCCCAATGACCCCCCCTGTGACCCCCAATGACCCAGACAAGGGCGCCAATCACTGATTCTGCTCTTCTATTTGCAGGAGATGTCCAGTGTTTCGGGACGGATTGTTATGCGTTGGCGTTTGGTGTTCCGGCTGCATTAATGTTCTTTGCGCTCAGTAAGTACCAACCATTACAGCAATGTTTCCCAACCAGTGTGCCAACGGCTGTTCGGCATGCTGGGATTTGTAGTTTTATGACAGCTGGAAGCACCCTGCTAGGTAAACACTGTTCTGGATAAATAGCAGCGCCCTGTCTGCAACATGGTACAGGGGGCAGTGCTGACCACCAATCAACCGCTGACCCCCTGCATGATCATATGATCACTGGAGAAACATAAAGCATTGCCTGGCACTCCATGGGCATCCTCATAGAGCCCGCTCCACATTACCTGCCACTCCATGGGCATCCTCATAGAGCCCGCTCCACATTACCTGCCACTTCATGGGCATCCTCATAGAGCCCGCTCCACATTGCCTGGCACTCCATGGGCATCCTCATAGAGCCCGCTCCACATTACCTGCCACTCCATAGGCATCCTCATAGAGCCCGCTCCACATTACCTGGCACTCCATGGGCATCCTCATAGAGCCCGCTCCACATTACCTGGCACTCCATGGGCATCCTCATAGAGCCCGCTCCACATTACCTGCCACTCCATGGGCATCCTCATAGAGCCCGCTCCACATTACCTGCCACTCCATGGGCATCCTCATAGAGCCCGCTCCACATTGCCTGGCACTCTGTGGGCATCCTCATAGAGCCCGCTCCACATTACCTGCCACTCCATAGGCATCCTCATAAAGCCCGCTCCACATTACCTGGCACTCCATGGGCATCCTCATAGAGCCCGCTCCACATTACCTGCCACTCCATGGGCATCCTCATAGAGCCTGCTCCACATTACCTGGCACTCCATGGGCATCCTCATAGAGCCCGCTCCACATTGCCTGCCACTCCATGGGCATCCTCATAGAGCCCGCTCCACATTACCTGGCACTCCATGGGCATCCTCATAGAGCCAGATCCACATTACCTGGCACTCCATAGGCATCCTCATAGAGCCCGCTCCACATTACCTGGCACTCCATGGGCATCCTCATAGAGCCCGCTCCACATTACCTGGCACTCCATGGGCATCCTCATAGAGCCCGCTCCACATTACCTGGCACTCCATGGGCATCCTCATAGAGCCCGCTCCACATTGCCTGGCACTCCATAGGCATCCTCATAGTGCCCGCTCCACATTGCCTGGCACTCCATGGGCATTCTCATAGAGCCCGCTTCACATTGCCGGGCACTCCATGGGCATCCTCATAGAGCCCGCTCCACATTACCTGCCACTTCATGGACATCCTCATAGAGCCCGCTCCACATTACCTGCCACTCCATGGGCATCCTCATAGAGCCCGCTTCACATTACCTGCCACTTCATGGGCATCCTCATAGAGCCCGCTCCACATTACCTGCCACTCCATGGGCATCCTCATAGAGCCTGCTCCACATTATATGCCACTCCATGGGCATCCTCATAGAGCCTGCTTCACATTACCTGCCACTCCATGGGCATCCTCAGAGCCTGCTCCACATTACCTGCCACTCCATGGGCATCCTCATAGAGCCTGCTCCACATTGCCTGCCACTCCATGGGCATCCTCATAGAGCCCGCTCCACATTGCCTGCCACTCCATGGGCATCCTCATAGAGCCCGCTCCACATTACCTGGCACTCCATGGGCATCCTCATAGAGCCCGCTCCACATTGCCTGGCACTCCATGGGCATCCTCATAGAGCCCGCTCCACATTACCTGACACTCCATAGGCATCCTCATAGAGCCCGCTCCACATTGCCTGGCACTCCATGGGCATCCTCATAGAGCCCGCTCCACATTGCCTGGCACTCCATAGGCATCCTCATAGAGCCCGCTCCACATTACCTGGCACTCCATGGGCATCCTCATAGAGCCCGCTCCACATTACCTGCCACTCCATGGGCATCCTCATAGAGCCCGCTCCACATTTCCTGGCACTCCATGGGCATCCTCATAGAGCCCGCTCCACATTGCCTGGCACTCCATAGGCATCCTCATATAGCCCGCTCCACATTATATGCCACTCCATGGGCATCCTCATAGAGCCCGCTCCACATTACCTGCCACTCCATGGGCATCCTCATAGTGCCCGCTCCACATTGCCTGGCACTCCATGGGCATCCTCATAGAGCCCGCTTCACATTACCTGCCACTTCATGGGCATCCTCATAGAGCCCGCTCCACATTGCCTGGCACTCCATGGGCATCCTCATAGAGCCCGCTCCACATTACCTGCCACTCCATGGGCATCCTCATAGAGCCCGCTCCACATTGCCTGGCACTCCGTGGGCATCCTCATAGAGCCCGCTCCACATTACCTGACACTCCATGGGCATCCTCATAGAGCCCGCTTCACATTATCTGCCACTCCATGGGCATCCTCATAGAGCCCACTCCACATTCCCTGGCACTCCATAGGCATCCTCATAAAGCCCGCTCCACATTACCTGCCACTCCATGGGCATCCTCATAGAGCCCGCTCCACATTACCTGGCACTCCATGGGCATCCTCATAGAGCCCACTTCACATTGCCTGGCACTCCATGGGCATCCTCATAGAGCCCGCTCCACATTACCTGCCACTCCATGGGCATCCTCATAGAGCCCGCTCCACATTACCTGGCACTCCATGGGCATCCTCATAGAGCCCGCTCCACATTATATGCCACTCCATGGGCATCCTCATAGAGCCCGCTCCACATTGCCTGGCCCTCCATGGGCATCCTCATAGAGCCCGCTCCACATTACCTGGCACTCCATGGGCATCCTCATAGAGCCCGCTCCACATTACCTGGCACTCCATGGGCATCCTCATAGAGCCCGCTCCACATTATATGCCATTCCATGGGCATCCTCATAAAACAGCGCTCCACTTTGGTCACCAGGGGGCATCTCAGAGAAGGCCTCTTTGTAGAGAAAGAGTGGTGCAGTTGCCCATAGCAACCAATCAGATCGCTTCTTTTATTTAATTTTTGTGTGTTTTGGGCGTCTTTTTTTCCCTTTCATTTTCATGTTTTTGACCTTTAAAAATCCCGTTTAAAGGGGTACTCAGGGCTGCTCAGCGCTTGGAACAAAATGTTCCACACCTTAGATTCGGCGCCAGGAGCTTGTGACGTCATAGCCCCGCCCCTCCTGACATCACACCCCGCCCCTTCAATGCATGTCTATGGACTCCCATAGACTTGCATTGAGGGGGTGGGGCGTGACATCAGGAGGGGGCGTGGCTATGACGTCACGAGCTCCCGACGCCAGCTCTAAGCATTCGTAACATTCTGTTCCAAACATTGAGCAGCGGAGTACCCCTTTAAGCACAGGAGGGAAAAGGCAATAGAAATTTGATATGGAAATAAAAAAAACACGAATCAGTAATAAATGAGACGGATGCGTTACGTCTATGACCGTTGTTGGCCGCGTCCGCTGCTTTCTCGGATACAGTCCCAGCTGGATACATCAACCTCATTTATTACTATTAATATTTTTTTGTTTTCATGTCTATTAAATATCTATATAGTTTTCCCTCATATTTTTAAACATGATTTCTTGGACATGCGCCAAAGAGCCCCCAAATGACTAAAACGAAGAGGTTTTTATTTAATAAATGATTCGCACATTTCGCATAATTAGTGATGTTTAGAGATCAACATTAATAACGGTGAAATGCATCTCCTGGTACGTTTCCTTTCACCTCTATTTATATAGAAATCTGTAATAATAAATAGGGCCTAAGTGTCTGTTATCATCAAAACAAATGAAGGGAAAATTGCGCAGTAGAGAGCTCACTGTCAGGGTGTTACCGCACACAACGTTGTGTACCGGAGGTGGATCTGTTTTCACAACATGAAGCGCAAGAAACAACTCAATGAAAACTTGATATGCAAATTAACGAAAAAACAGGAATCAGGGATAAATGAGGCCGATGCGTTACATCTGCGACCATCATGAGGCCTGGTCGCGTCCGCCGCTTTTTCGGATACAGTCCAAGCTGGATATTGTGACCCCTCATTTATCATTAATTCATTTTTTTGTGTGTTTTTCCTCTTATATTCTTCACCATAACTTTTGTATATAGGGAACTTTTTTTTTTGCGCCAAACTGCCCCCATGTGACCGAAACTAAGAGGTTTACATTTATATGACCCTGTCTTCTAGAAGTGAAAGATCACAAGGACAAAAGATGCCAAAAATAGGGCAAAATTTCATAATTCATTTCACTTGGATATTGAAAAAGTAGAAAGCCACGCCCACATTTTGGATTTAGGAAATGTTGCCGCAGGTTTTGCCCAAACATAAAAAACTAAAGTGAAATTCGTTTCCACATTTTTCCCCCATCATCATTTTTTGGGAAATCCGAGCGCCTATTGGGGGAGATTTATCAAAACCTGTGCAGAGGAAAAGTTGCCCAGTTGCCCATAGCAACCAATCAGATCGCTGCTTTCATTTTTCAGAGGCCTTTATATAAATGAAAGAAGCGAGCTGATTGGTTGCTATGGGAAACTGGTGAACTTTTCCTCTGCACAGGTTTGGATAAATCTCGCCGTGTGTGTCTATTATCATCACAACAAATCCTAATCCACCTGAGAGGATTACGCAGAGCTCCGCCCCTTGCGCAGTGAAGGGCTGATTGTGCGGTGCTTCGTGTGGATGTTTTCACAACACGGGGCGGATCAGTGTGTCCTCTGTGTATAGACAGATGTGTTTTGGGTCACATCAGGGCGTCTCCCCCTCCCTCCTCCGCTGACTGCGCTTTTTTTCCTTTCTTCTAGTTGTGTTCGTATGCGGCAGCGGCATGTACAAGAAATATCCGCCACAGGGGAACATATTGGGCTCCGTCTTCAAGTGCATTGGAGTAAGTGATACTGGACGACGCATCGTTCACCTCGAATAAAGTAGAAACGGAAACAATCCGAACAATATTATCTCAGCTAGTCAGATAAACTATACCCAGTATAAAGCTTTGTTCACACAGAACTGAAATGCTGCAGATCTTCCCTATAAACTTCAATGGGGAAGGAAAAATCTGCAGCATATAAAGGTCAGGATATGAGGTTAGGATATGAGGACGGGATAGGAGGATGAGATATAAGGTCAAAATATTAGGATGGATATGAGGACGAGATATGAGGACTGGATATAAGGATGGGGTATGAGGACGGGATATGAGAACAGGATATTAAGATGGGATAGGAGGACTGGATATGAGGTCGGGATTTGAGGACAGCATTTGAAGTCAGAAGATGAAGAGAGGATATGAATATGGGATATAAGGACGGGATAGGAGGATGAGATATAAGGTCAAAATATTAGGATGGATATGAGGTCAGGATATGAGGTCGGGATATGAGGTCGGGATATGAGGACGGGACATGAGGACGTAATATTAAGATGGGATATGAGGTCGGGATATGAGGTCGGGATATGAGGTCGGGATATGAGGACGGGATATGAGGACGGGATATGAGGACGGGATATGAGGACAGGATATGAGGACGGGATATGAGGACGGGATATGAGGACAGGATATGAGGACGGGATATGAGGTCGGGATATGAGGACAGGATATGAGGACGGGATATGAGGACAGGATATGAGGACGGGATATGGGGACGGGATATAAAGACAAATTCATACAGATTTTCATACATTTTGGTTGGAATTGGAGGGAATTTGGGGGAGAATCAACTAGTGTGCACCTGCAGAATTATGTGCGCATTTTGTTTTTATTTTGCACATTGACTTGCATGTAAGTTATCACCTACGTGTGCACCTCAGGAGTCGTGGTTAGCAGATGCACTGACTGGTCAATTATCACTGTTTGTAAATGTATTCCAGTGAGCGGCTGGAATGAGAATGTGTGAGGTCATCGACCTTTTTTGTACTTTCCAAGGGCTTCACATTGCAAAACTCCAACTCCAAGCATGCTGGGATTTGTAGTTTTGCAACAGCTGGAGGGCCGCAGTTTGGACACCACAGTTTTACACCATTTGTTGAGACAAGTATACTATGAGAAGGTTTCTATTCATCGACAGAGAACATAGATATTAAAAATGGCCGCCATAGACCCGATACGATGACGGCCACGTAATGCTTTGTGTATTTCGTTTATTCCAGTTCGCCATCAAGAACCGCTGGAATCATCGCTCCAAACAATATCCGAAGAGGGAGCACTGGGCGGACTGGGCCTCCGAGCAGTATCCGGTGAGTATATGGCGTCCGGCCACCAGTCAGTGACTGATTGGAAATTAGACTTGACTGGACAATGGCGCAGATTCCGCGGGGAATGAGGATTACAGTCCAACAGTGATGACAAGTAAACGTTGGCGTTTCTGGCTGAGTGACCGCCGCCCTGCGACCTAATTACATACAATAATGATTCAGCCGAGTCCATTCATCACCGTCACATCGCATCATAGAAATGAAATGTCTGCTCGCTCAGAACGCTGCAGAACTCAGGGATTAAAGGGGAACTCTAGGGGGAATACCGCCTGAGGCCTAAAGAACAAGGGGGAAATTAAAGGGGTACTCCGGTGGAAATTTTTTTTTTTTTTTTTTATCAACTGGTGCCAGAAAGTTAAACAGATTGTAAATTACTTCTATTAAAAAACCTTAATCCTTCCAGTACTTATTAGCTGCTGAATACTACAGAGGAAATGGTTTGATTTTTGGAACACAGAGCTCTCTGCTGACATCATGACCACAGTGCTCTCTGCTGACATCTCTGTCCATTTTAGGAACTGTCCAGAGCAACATATGTTTGCTATGGGAATTTTCTCCTACTCTGGACAGTTCTTAAAATGGACAGAGGTGTCAGCAGAGAGCACTGTGCTCGTGATGTCAGCAGAGAGCTCTGTGTTCCAAAAAGAAAAGAATTTCCTCTGTAGAATTCAGCAGCTAATAAGTACTGGAAGGATTAAGATTTTTTTTATTGAAGTAATTTACAAATCTGTTTAACTTTCTGGCACCACTTGATTTAAAAAAATAAAAAAAAAAGTTTCCCACCGGAGTACCCCTTTAATTAAAACCTGTGCAGAGGAAGAGCGGTGCAGTTGTCCCTAGCAGCCAATCAGATCGCTTCTTTCATTTTTCAGAAGCCTGTTTAAAAATGAAAGTAGCAATCTGATTGGTTGTTATGGGAAACTGGACCGCTCTTCACAGGTTTTGACTAATCTTCCCCCTAATGTTTAATGTGGTTCTGCTGTCGCATTCACAGAGCAAATGGTCCGCCGGGGAAATTCTGCATTCCGCTAAATTCAAAGACCAGTCTATAAATTTTGCGGAATTGCGGGCGGAATCCCATTTGAATTTCGGCAAAATTCTGTGTTTTGAGTGCACAGAAATTCTGCAATTCCATTTAGTAAGCTCTGCAGATATTCTGCCCTGTGAACAGAGCCTAAAAAGGCCCGTAAACTCCATCTAAGGGCTCGTTCACACAGGCAGATTACCTGCGGAATTTCTGCAGCGTACTTGCTGAAGAAAATACGCAGCGGATTTTGCCACCATTGACTTCAACGGGTCCAAAGGAAAATCTGCAAATCGGCCTCTATTGCGGATTTTCTGCCGACCCATTGAAGTCAATGGTAGCAAAATCCGCTGCTGATTTTTCACAGCAAATACGCTGCAGAAAGTACCCTAAAGCTAAGGGTTTTTTTGCATTTCTTTCAAACTTTTCTTTTTTATTCTTTTCTTGGCATAAACTCCTCAATATGACCAAAAAGAAAAAGTTGCGGATTTATGTAAATCAGAGAATGGATATAGACACGTTAATTATATATGAAGGAAGTAACATGGATACAACATATTCAAAACATCTCAATTTATTCATTATGGAGTATAAAATCCACGTACTGACACGCCTCGGGGTTATTAATGGTTCTGGGATGTTCTAGAATGGAATGTTCTGCCACGCTGAATGCTCTGCGTGTATTTTAGTCCATTCTCCTATTTTCCAGGATATACGTGTTTGAAATAAAATACGAGCAGGAAAAACGATGTTTTGTGAACCCAGCCCAAGATTTCATGAAAAAATTAAAATAAATGAATAAACGGCCAAAAAATCCGCAATGTAGATTTAAAATTGGCATTTTTATCCGGCAACGTAAATTATTTTTTTTTGCTCATATTTAATTTATGAGCGCAAATCCAGCAAAATGTGACCACAAATTTTGTAACTACAATACTACGGCTGTAATTGGCGTGTAAAATAAAATATGCGCTAATTTTTACACAGTATGTAGCCAGCATTAGGCTAGGTTTCCACTTTCCACAAAAACGCCAGAAAAAATATATATTTTGTATAATTAATTTTGTTGACATTTTTATTAGTAATGTATTTTAATAATGTGTTTAATAAAGTTATGTGTGTTTTTAACTTTTGTTCAAATTTTTTTTTAAATTTTTTAGGTAGTACTTCTACTCCCAGCATGGAACACACTGTTCCATGATGGGAGTAGTAGTTCCTGTACTAATAGACAGATCGCGCCGGGTGTCACTCCTGACACCCGATGCGATCGTCCTGTCTACAATTTTTTCCATCACTACTGTATCTTTTTTATTATTATTTTTTTTATGGTACCCTACGAAATTTTATTAAACAAGGTATCTCCATCACTTTTTTGGATTGCTAAAGTGTAAAAAAAAGAATAAAAACCGCCGGCAAAAACGCCAAAGTTAAAACCCACATGGCATTTTTCTTGGCCTTTTTTTCACACCCATAGACTTTCCTTTAAAAAAAAAAAACGCCAAAGTCTCAACAAGAGGTCGTTTTTGAAAAACTGCCAAGGAGCCAAAAATAGCTGAAAAATGCCAAAAGGATTTAAAAAAACGCCAAACTGAAAAACGCCAAGTGGATAAGGCATTTTGCAGTTCCCTATTCACTTGCTGCTAACATCTGGCCACAGAGTTTTTTTCACACAAAAAAACGCCATGTGGCAGAATGGGCGTTTTTATTGGCGCTTTTGGAAACATAGCCTTAGAGTCACATGATGAAAGAATCCCATGACTTGTAATGAGAAGAAATCAGAGGGTGAAACACCAAAGGCAACAGCCTATACTAAAAATAAATAAATAAAAATAAAAATAAAAAAAAAAAGCCACAAAAACTGCATCTTGAGTCCAAAATGAGAGGGATGAGGGCAGTTTTTTTTTTATTTTTTATTTTTTTTTATTTTTTGTTTTTAGTTTTGTGGAGTCACAGTTTAGGAGTAAATGTGGAAAGACGAAAAAAAAAAAAAAAACGTGAAAAAAAAAAAAACGCGAAAAAAATAAAAACTATGACCGGGAGTGCGTTCACACTGAGGAATTGATGAGGAATTCACTTACCTATTCCTGCGCCAGTATTCCGCTTGGATTCCGCCTTGACTATAATGGTCTTTCTACCGCTCTGTTCACACTGAGGAATTTTCTCGGACAAAATTCCGACGCGGGTAAGAGCCCATTGAAGTCAATGGGACTTTACTTTTCCTGACAAAATGAGTTTGGAGGGAAACTGATGAGGAATTGACACATTTCGCGATCCTCCTCCTGATTTTCCTCTTTGCTCGCCAAATCCTGCGCTATTTCCGTGCCAAAACTGAAATGATTACCTCATCATTACCTCAGTGTAAACATAGCCTTAGGCAATGTTCACACGCAAGGATCACCGCGCGGAATTCCGTATTGGAATTCCACATGGAAATTCTGCAGCAGCACAGTCCCATTGATTTTAGTGGGATTCCGCTGCACTGTGCGGACGGCAGAAACATCTGGCGTGGAAATCCCCTTGCTCAGTGTTTCTGTGGAATCCTCACGGAATGCATTGCCGTCTATGAGATGGCAATGCATTCCCGAGCAGACATTCCATCGACAGTGGAGTGTCGGCATAACATGCTGGCGGTGGAATGTCCGGACGGAGATTCCTATTTTGCCTATAGGCAGAGCCGGCCATGCCTGTTCTTCTTCTGGGGTCTGTTCCGGTCGGGGTTCCTCCGTTACGCTTTTTCTTACTTCCATTTCTATTACAGAAAAAACTGATCACAGAGGTGAAGATGGTGACGAAGGTTTTGTTCCTGTACATCCCGCTGCCCATGTTCTGGGCGCTCTTTGACCAGCAGGTGAGTACTGACCTGTGTCTGTAAGTTTCCCTGACACCAGGGGGCGCTCTAGTAACAAAACCACAAATAAAATAAAAAAACATGGAAACAATCAGCATTGGAATGTTCATTTTGGCTTTGTCGTTCCGGTGACATCATCTGTGATCACTTTCTCTCGTGTCGCGTTTTTCAGGGATCCCGCTGGACTCTACAAGCCACAAGAATGGACACGGATTTTGTAAGTGATTGTTATGTGAGATGGACCTGTTCAGGTATAAATATATTTATCTGTAGACTTGGACACTCAACTCAGCTGAGCATGCATGTGTTCTGAATGGAGGAGTAAGCTGCTGCCAGACACCTCTAATGTTTATCATTTCATTTTCAGAAAGGATTTGTGGCTCAGCCCGACCAGATCCAGGTAAGATGTCTCTCTCTATGAGGGTACAGGGGTATGTGATGGGGTACAGGGGTATGTGATGGGGTACAGGGGTATGTGATGGGGGTACAGGGGTATGTGATGGGGTACAGGGGTATGTGATGGGGGTACAGGGGTATGTGATGGGGTACAGGGGTATGTGATGGGGGTACAGGGGTATGTGATGGGGTACAGGGGTATGTGATGAGGTACAGGGGTATGTGATGAGGGTACAGTGATGGGGTACAGGGGTATGTGATGAGGTACAGCGGTATGTGATGGGGGTACAGTGATGGGGTATAGAGGTATGTGATGGGGTACAGGGGTATGTGATGGGGGTACAGGGGTATGTGATGGGGTACAGGGGTATGATGAGGTACAGCGGTATGTGATGGGGGTTCAGTGATGGGGGTACAGGGGTATGTGATGGGGGTACAGGGGTATGTGATGGGGTACAGGGGTATGTGATGGGGTACAGGGGTATGTGATGGGGTACAGGGGTATGTGATGGGGGTACAGTGATGGGGTATAGGGGTATGTGATGGGGTACAGGGGTATGTGATGAGGTACGGCGGTATGTGATGGGGGTACAGTGATGGGGTACAGGGGTATGTGATGGGGTAGAGGGGTATGTGATGAGGGTGCAGGGGTATGTGATGAGGGTACAGGGGTATGTGATGGGGTACAGGGGTATGTGATGGGGGTACAGTGATGGGGTATAGGGGTATGTGATGGGGTACAGGGGTATGTGATGAGGTACAGCGGTATGTGATGGGGGTACAGTGATGGGGTACAGGGGTATGTGATGGGGTAGAGGGGTATGTGATGAGGGTGCAGGGGTATGTGATGAGGGTACAGGGGTATGTGATGAGGTACAGCGGTATGTGATGGGGGTACAGTGATGGGGTACAGGGGTATGTGATGGGGTACAGGGGTATGTGATGGAGGTACAGGGGTATGTGATGAGGGTACAGTGATGGGGGTACAGGGGTATGTGATGGGGGTACAGGGGTATGTGATGGGGGTACAGGGGTATGTGATGGGGGTACAGGGGTATGTGATGGGGTACAGGGGTATGTGATGGGGGTACAGGGGTATGTGATGGGGGGTACAGGGGTATGTGATGAGGGTACAGGGGTATGTGATGGGGGTACAGGGGTATGTGATGGGGTACAGGGGTATGTGATGGGGTACAGGGGTATGTGATGAGGTACAGCGGTATGTGATGGGGGTACAGTGATGAGGGTACAGGGGTATGTGATGGGGTACAGGGGTATGTGATGAGGTACAGCGGTATGTGATGGGGGTACAGTGATGAGGTACAGCGGTATGTGATGGGGGTATGTGATGGGGTACAGGAGTATGTGATGGGGGTACAGGGGTATGTGATGAGGGTACAGGGGTATGTGATGGGGGTACAGTGATGGGGTACAGGGGTATGTGATGGGGGTACAGTGATGGGGTACAGGGGTATGTGATGGGGTACAGGGGTATGTGATGGGGTACAAGGGTATGTGATGAGGGTAAAGGGGTATGTGATGAGGGTACAGGGGTATGTGATGAGGGTACAGGGGTATGTGATGGGGTACATGGGTATGTGATGGGGGTACAGGGGTATGTGATGAGGGTACAGGGGTATGTGATGGGGGTACAGGGGTATGTGATGGGGTACAGGGGTATGTGATGGGGTACAGGGGTATGTGATGAGGTACAGGGGTATGTGATGGGGTACAGGGGTATGTGATGAGGGTACAGGGGTATGTGATGAGGGTACAGGGGTATGTGATGAGGGTACAGGGGTATGTGATGGGGGTACAGTGATGGGGGTACAGGGGTATGTGATGGGGGTACAGGGGTATGTGATGGGGGTACAGGGGTATGTGATGGGGTACAGGGGTATGTGATGGGGTACAGGGGTATGTGATGGGGGTACAGGGGTATGTGATGGGGTACAGGGGTATGTGATGGGGGTACAGGGGTATGTGATGGGGTATAGAGGTATGTGATGGGGTATAGGGGTATGTGATGGGGGTACAGGGGTATGTGATGGGGGGTACAGGGGTATGTGATGGGGTACAGGGGTATGTGATGGGGGTACAGGGGTATGTGATGGGTTACAGGGGTATGTGATGGGGTTATAGGGGTATGTGATGGGGGTACAGGGGTATGTGATGGGGTACAGGGGTATGTGATGGGGTACAGTGATGGGGTGTCATTGCCTGCACCCCCTGTAGTATGGTATGAGGACAGGCGAGGGGGGATTTCTCAGATGGTATCACCCGGACTATTTCTTCTCTCCAGGTCCTGAACCCCGCTCCTCATCCTCATCCTCATCCCGATCTTTGACCTCGGTATCTACCCCCTGTTCAGACTCTGCAAGATCGAATTAAAGTGAGTGGAGACCCCGATAATAATAACAATGAGACCCTATAGGGGGGGACTAATAGGACAGCAGAGGAATAATCACTCTCATCATCCGCAGGGCTATTCCCAAGATGGCGATCGGTATGCTCCTGGCGGCCCTGGCGTTCGTAGTCGCTACTATTGTAGAGCTCAAGATTGTGGTGAGTGATTGAGTGTTATTACCGGTGCTGCTGCTGTTTTCTAATTGTGGTGGCCCAGTACGGGAGTTTGTAACCCCTTGCTGTCCTGTCAGGCAGCCTCCCTGCATATGTTTCTACTGTAATTGTATATTATTCCCAATGTTATGTATATAAGAGAGGTTTAACATGTGATCACCAGTTTGTCCATGTGAGTTGTCATGTGATTGTTTACCCAGGAGGTATCAGTGACCAGGTGACTTAAGGGGGGACCAATAGGACCCCACCAGAGTCTCCCCCATAAAAGCCCCTGGAGGGAGTCCTCTTCTCTCTCTTAGTTCCTGAGTCTTTGCTCTATCGTCACTGTCCATCTATTGTCAAGTCAATGTGGTCTGCATATAATTGTCCAGTCCCTACTAACAAGTCCCCAGCAAGCCCTTAAGGTCTCTGGGTCCACTGGTCCACCTCCTTGGGCCCCTGGCTGAACTGTATAGACCAGTGGTCTTCAACCTGCGGACCTGCAGATGTTGCAAAACTACAACTCCCAGCATGCCCGGGACAGCCGTTGGCTGTCCGGGCATGCCTGGGAGTTTGTAGTTTTTGCAACATCTGGAGGTCCGCAGGTTGAAGGACCACTGGTATAGACTTTACCAACTGTCTACCCTCAGTAAAGCTACCGTTGTCTGCAACCTGGCCTTGTGCCTCGCCCAGGATCCAGCGGTTTTACCTTCGGGTGATATTGAGAATACAAGGGGTTAATGCCATCTGCCCCTAGGGTAACAACATCTGCCCCTCATCACATATTATACCACATAATCTTATCCTGTGTTGATACTGTACTGCTGAGAGGGGTGTATCTAATCTTATCCTGTGTGATACTGTACTGCTGAGAGGGGGTGTATCTAATCTTATCCTGTGTAATACTGTACTGCTGAGAGGGGGTGTATCTAATCTTATCCTGTGTGATACTGTACTGCTGAGAGGGGTGTATCTAATCTTATCCTGTGTGATTACTGTAACTGCTGAGAGGGGTGTATCTAATCTTATCCTGTGTGATACTGTACTGCTGAGAGGGGTGTATCTAATCTTATCCTGTGTGATACTGTACTGCTGAGAGGGGTGTATCTAATCTTATCCTGTGTGATACTGTACTGCTGAGAGGGGTGTATCTAATCTTATCCTGTGTGATACTGTACTGCTGAGAGGGGTGTATCTAATCTTATCCTGTGTGATATTGTACTGCTGAGAGGGGTGTATCTAATCTTATCCTGTGTAATACTGTACTGCTGAGAGGGGTGTATCTAATCTTATCCTGTGTGATACTGTACTGCTGAGAGGGGTGTATCTAATCTTATCCTGTGTGATACTGTACTGCTGAGTGGGGTGTATCTAATCTTATCCTGTGTGATACTGTACTGCTGAGTGGGTGTATCTAATCTTATCCTGTGTGATATTGTACTGCTGAGGGTGGTGTATCTAATCTTATCCTGTGTGATACTGTACTGCTGAGAGGGGTGTATCTAATCTTATCCTGTGTGATACTGTACTGCTGAGAGGGGTGTATCTAATCTTATCCTGTGTGATACTGTACTGCTGAGAGGGGTGTATCTAATCTTATCCTGTGTGATACTGTACTGCTGAGAGGGGTATATCTAATCTTATCCTGTGTGATACTGTACTGCTGAGAGGGGTGTATCTAATCTTATCCTGTGTGATACTGTACTGCTGAGAGGGGGTGTATCTAATCTTCTCATGGGTTGTACTGTACTGCTGAGAGGGGTGTATCTAATCTTATCCTGTGTGATACTGTACTGCTGAGAGGGGTGTATCTAATCTTATCCTGTGTGATACTGTACTGCTGAGAGGGGTGTATCTAATCTTATCCTGTGTGATACTGTACTGCTGAGAGGGGTGTATCTAATCTTATCCTGTGTGATACTGTACTGCTGAGAGGGGTGTATCTAATCTTATCCTGTGTGATACTGTACTGCTGAGAGGGGTGTATCTAATCTTATCCTGTGTGATACTGTACTGCTGAGAGGGGTGTATCTAATCTTCTCATGGGTTGTACTGTACTGCTGAGAGGGGTGTATCTAATCTTATCCTGTGTGATACTGTACTGCTGAGAGGGGTGTATCTAATCTTATCCTGTGTGATACTGTACTGCTGAGAGGGGTGTATCTAATCTTATCCTGTGTGATACTGTACTGCTGAGAGGGGTGTATCTAATCTTATCCTGTGTGATACTGTACTGCTGAGAGGGGTGTATCTAATCTTATCCTGTGTAATACTGTACTGCTGAGAGGGGTGTATCTAATCTTATCCTGTGTGATACTGTACTGCTGAGAGGGGTGTATCTAATCTTATCCTGTGTGATACTGTACTGCTGAGAGGGGTGTATCTAATCTTATCCTGTGTGATACTGTACTGCTGAGAGGGGTGTATCTAATCTTATCCTGTGTGATACTGTACTGCTGAGAGGGGTGTATCTAATCTTATCCTGTGTGATACTGTACTGCTGAGAGGGGTGTATCTAATCTTATCCTGTGTGATACTGTACTGCTGAGAGGGGTGTATCTAATCTTATCCTGTGTGATATTGTACTGCTGAGAGGGGTGTATCTAATCTTATCCTGTGTAATACTGTACTGCTGAGAGGGGTGTATCTAATCTTATCCTGTGTGATACTGTACTGCTGAGAGGGGTGTATCTAATCTTATCCTGTGTGATACTGTACTGCTGAGAGGGGTGTATCTAATCTTATCCTGTGTGATACTGTACTGCTGAGAGGGGTATATCTAATCTTATCCTGTGTGATACTGTACTGCTGAGAGGGGTGTATCTAATCTTATCCTGTGTGATACTGTACTGCTGAGAGGGGTGTATCTAATCTTCTCATGGGTTGTACTGTACTGCTGAGAGGGGTGTATCTAATCTTATCCTGTGTGATACTGTACTGCTGAGAGGGGTGTATCTAATCTTATCCTGTGTGATACTGTACTGCTGAGAGGGGTGTATCTAATCTTATCCTGTGTGATACTGTACTGCTGAGAGGGGTGTATCTAATCTTATCCTGTGTGATACTGTACTGCTGAGAGGGGTGTATCTAATCTTATCCTGTGTGATACTGTACTGCTGAGAGGGGTGTATCTAATCTTATCCTGTGTGATACTGTACTGCTGAGAGGGATGTATCTAATCTTATCCTGTGTGATACTGTACTGCTGAGAGGGGTGTATCTAATCTTATCCTGTGTGATACTGTACTGCTGAGAGGGGTGTATCTAATCTTATCCTCTTTAATACTGTACTGCTGAGAGGGGTGTATCTAATCTTCTCATGGGTTGTACTGTACTGCTGAGAGGGGTGTATCTAATCTTATCATGTGTGATACTGTACTGCTGAGAGGGGTGTATCTAATCTTATCCTGTGTGATACTGTACTGCTGAGAGGGGTGTATCTAATCTTATTCTGTGTAATACTGTACTGCTGAGAGGGGTGTATCTAATCTTATCCTGAGTGATATTGTACTGCTGAGAGGGGTGTATCTAATCTTATCCTGTGTGATACTGTACTGCTGAGAGGGGTGTATCTAATCTTATCCTGTGTGATACTGTACTGCTGAGAGGGGTGTATCTAATCTTATCCTGTGTGATACTGTACTGCTGAGAGGGGTGTATCTAATCTTATCCTGTGTGATACTGTACTGCTGAGAGGGGTGTATCTAATCTTATCCTGTGTGATACTGTACTGCTGAGAGGGGTGTATCTAATCTTATCCTGTGTGATGCTGTACTGCTGAGAGGGGTGTATCTAATCTTCTCATGGGTTGTACTGTATACAATGTTTCAGCCCTAAGCTCTGTTCTCTACAGGAAACGTATCCAGCCGCCCCCAAAACCGGACAAAGTTTTCTGAAGGTTCTAAATTTTGCAGACGCCGACGTTACAATAAATCCCGGAGCAGGAAACGGCCTAATAACACAACCAATGCTGAACCCTGCAGAGCTCCAGGTGAGAAGAATCATAAGATATATATATATTGTGTACAGTATATACCAGGATATACCAGCATGGTCCATATCACTGTATACAGGAGATATATAACTTATACCAGCTGTACATATATATATTATATACAGTATATACCCAGGATATACCAGCATGGTCCATATCACTGTATACAGGAGATATATAACTTATACCAGCTGTATATATATATTATATACAGTATATACCAGGTTATACCAGCATGGTCCATATCACTATATACAGGAGATATATAACTTATACCAGCTGTACATATATATTATATACAGTATATACCAGGTTATACCAGCAGGGTCCATATCACTGTATACAGGAGATATATAACTTATACCAGCTGTACATATATATTATATACAGTATATACCAGGTTATACCAGCATGGTCCATATCACTATATACAGGAGATATATAACTTATACCAGCTGTACATATATAGTTATATACAGTATATACCCAGGTTATACCAGCATGGTCCATATCACTATATATACAGGAGATATATAACTTATACCAGCTGTGCATATATCTTATATACAGTATATACCCAGGTTATACCAGCATGGTCCATATCACTATATAGAGGAGATATATAACTTATACCAGCTGTACATATATATTATATACAGTATATACCCAGGTTATACCAGCATGGTCCATATCACTATATACAGGAGATATATAACTTATACCAGCTGTGCATATATATTATATACAGTATATACCCAGGTTATACCAGCATGGTCCATATCACTATATACAGGAGATATATAACTTATACCAGCTTTACATATATATTATATACAGTATATACCAGGTTATACCAGCATGGTCCATATCACTGTATACAGGAGATATATAACTTATACCAGCTGTACATATATATTATATACAGTATATACCAGGTTATACCAGCATGGTCCATATCACTATATACAGGAGATATATAACTTATACCAGCTGTACATATATAATTATATACAGTATATACCAGGTTATACCAGCATGGTCCATATCACTATATACAGGAGATATATAACTTATACCAGCTGTACATATATATTATATACAGTATATACCAGGTTATACCAGCAGGGTCCATATCACTGTATACAGGAGATATATAACTTATACCAGCTGTACATATATATTATATACAGTATATACCAGGTTATACCAGCATGGTCCATATCACTATATAGAGGAGATATATAACTTATACCAGCTGTACATATATATTATAGTATATACCCAGGTTATACCAGCTGTACATATCACTATATACAGGAGATATATAACTTATACCAGCTGTACATATATATTATATACAGTATATACCAGGTTATACCAGCAGGGTCCATATCACTGTATACAGGAGATATATAACTTATACCAGCTGTACATATATATTATATACAGTATATACCAGATTATACCAGCATGGTCCATATCACTATATACAGTATATATAACTTATACCAGCTGTACATATATATTATATACAGTATATACCAGATTATACCAGCATGGTCCATATCACTATATACAGGAGATATATAACTTATACCAGCTGTACATATATATTTTATACAGTATATACACAGGTTATACCAGCATGGTCCATATCACTATATACAGGAGATATATAACTTATACCAGCTGTACATATATATTATATACAGTATATACCAGGTTATACCAGCAGGGTCCATATCACTGTATACAGGAGATATATAACTTATACCAGCTGTACATATATATTATATACAGTATATACCAGGTTATACCAGCATGGTCCATATCACTATATAGAGGAGATATATAACTTATACCAGCTGTACATATATATTATATACAGTATATACCAGGTTATACCAGCATGGTCCATATCACTATATACAGGAGATATATAACTTATACCAGCTTTACATATATATTATATACAGTATATACCAGGTTATACCAGCATGGTCCATATCACTGTATACAGGAGATATATAACTTATACCAGCTGTACATATATATTATATACAGTATATACCAGGTTATACCAGCATGGTCCATATCACTATATACAGGAGATATATAACTTATACCAGCTGTACATATATAATTATATACAGTATATACCAGGTTATACCAGCATGGTCCATATCACTATATACAGGAGATATATAACTTATACCAGCTGTACATATATATTATATACAGTATATACCAGGTTATACCAGCATGGTCTATATCACTATATACAGGAGATATATAACTTATACCAGCTGTACATATATATTATATACAGTATATACCAGGTTATACCAGCATGGTCCATATCACTATATATAGGAGATATATAACTTATACCAGCTGTACATATATATTATAGTATATACCCAGGTTATACCAGCTGTACATATCACTATATACAGGAGATATATAACTTATACCAGCTGTACATATATATTATATACAGTATATACCAGGTTATACCAGCAGGGTCCATATCACTGTATACAGGAGATATATAACTTATACCAGCTGTACATATATATTATATACAGTATATACCAGATTATACCAGCATGGTCCATATCACTATATACAGTATATATAACTTATACCAGCTGTACATATATATTATATACAGTATATACCAGATTATACCAGCATGGTCCATATCACTATATACAGGAGATATATAACTTATACCAGCTGTACATATATATTTTATACAGTATATACACAGGTTATACCAGCATGGTCCATATCACTATATACAGGAGATATATAACTTATACCAGCTGTACATATATATTATATACAGTATATACCAGGTTATACCAGCAGGGTCCATATCACTGTATACAGGAGATATATAACTTATACCAGCTGTACATATATATTATATACAGTATATACCAGGTTATACCAGCATGGTCCATATCACTATATAGAGGAGATATATAACTTATACCAGCTGTACATATATATTATATACAGTATATACCAGGTTATACCAGCATGGTCCATATCACTATATACTGGAGATATATAACTTATACCAGCTGTACATATATATTATATACAGTATATACCCAGGTCATACCAGCATGGTCCATATCACTATATAGAGGAGATATATAACTTATACCAGCTGTGCATATATATTATATACAGTATATACCAGGTTATACCAGCATGGTCCATATCACTGTATACAGGAGATATATAACTTATACCAGCTGTACATATATATTATATACAGTATATACCAGGTTATACCAGCATGGTCCATATCACTATATACAGGAGATATATAACTTATACCAGCTGTACATATATAATTATATACAGTATATACCAGGTTATACCAGCATGGTCCATATCACTATATACAGGAGATATTTAACTTATACCAGCTGTACATACATATATATTATATACAGTATATACCAGGTTATACCAGCATGGTCTATATCATTATATACAGGAGATATATAACTTATACCAGCTGTACATATATATTATACACAGTATATACCCAGGTTATACCAGCATGGTCCATATCACTATATACAGGAGATATATAACTTATACCAGCTGTACATATATATTATATACAGTATATACCAGGTTACACCAGCATGGTCCATATCACTATATACAGGAGATATATAACTTATACCAGCTGTACATATATATTATATACAGTATATACCAGGTTACACCAGCATGGTCCATATCACTATATACAGGAGATATATAACTTATACCAGCTGTGCATATATATTATATACAGTATATACCCAGGTTATACCAGCATGGTCCATATCACTATATACAGGAGATATATAACTTATACCAGCTGTACATATATAATTATATACAGTATATACCAGGTTATACCAGCATGGTCCATATCACTATATACAGGAGATATATAACTTATACCAGCTGTACATATATAATTATATACAGTATATACCAGGTTATACCAGCATGGTCCATATCACTATATATAGGAGATATATAACTTATACCAGCTGTACATACATATATATTATATACAGTATATACCAGGTTATACCAGCATGGTCCATATCACTATATACAGGAGATATATAACTTATACCAGCTTTACATATATATTATATACAGTATATACCCAGGTTATACCAGCATGGTCCATATCACTATATACAGGAAATATATATAACTTATACCAGCTGTACATATATTATATACAGTATATACCAGGTTATACCAGCATGGTCCATATCATTATATACAGGAGATATATAACTTATACCAGCTGTACATATATATTATATACAGTATATACCAGGTTATACCAGCATGGTCCATATCACTATATACAGGAGATATATAACTTATACCAGCTGTACATACATATATATTATATACAGTATATACCAGGTTATACCAGCATGGTCCATATCATTATATACAGACGATATATAACTTATACCAGCTGTACATATATATTATATACAGTATATACCAGGTTATACCAGCATGGTCCATATCACTATATACAGGAGATATATAACTTATACCAGCTGTGCATTTATATTATATACAGTATATACCCAGGTTATACCAGCATGGTCCATATCACTATATACAGGAGATATATAACTTATACCAGCTGTACATATATATTATATACAGTATATACCAGGTTATACCAGCATGGTCCATATTACTATATACAGGAGATATATAACTTATACCAGCTGTACATATATATTATATACAGTATATACCAGGTTATACCAGCATGGTCCATATCACTATATACAGGAGATATATAACTTATACCAGCTGTACATATATATTATATACAGTATATACCCAGGTTATACCAGCATGGTCCATATCACTATATACAGGAGATATATAACTTATACCAGCTGTACATATATATTATATACAGTATATACCAGGTTACACCAGCATGGTCCATATCACTATATACAGGAGATATATAACTTATACCAGCTGTACATATATATTATATACAGTATATACCAGGTTACACCAGCATGGTCCATATCACTATATACAGGAGATATATAACTTATACCAGCTGTGCATATATATTATATACAGTATATACCCAGGTTATACCAGCATGGTCCATATCACTATATACAGGAGATATATAACTTATACCAGCTGTACATATATAATTATATACAGTATATACCAGGTTATACCAGCATGGTCCATATCACTATATACAGGAGATATATAACTTATACCAGCTGTACATACATATATATTATATACAGTATAAACCAGGTTATACCAGCATGGTCCATATCACTATATACAGGAGATATATAACTTATACCAGCTTTACATATATATTATATACAGTATATACCCAGGTTATACCAGCATGGTCCATATCACTATATACAGGAGATATATAACTTATACCAGCTGTACATATATATTATATACAGTATATACCAGGTTACACCAGCATGGTCCATATCACTATATACAGGAGATATATAACTTATACCAGCTGTGCATATATATTATATACAGTATATACCCAGGTTATACCAGCATGGTCCATATCACTATATACAGGAGATATATAACTTATACCAGCTGTACATACATATATATTATATACAGTATAAACCAGGTTATACCAGCATGGTCCATATCACTATATACAGGAGATATATAACTTATACCAGCTTTACATATATATTATATACAGTATATACCCAGGTTATACCAGCATGGTCCATATCACTATATACAGGAGATATATAACTTATACCAGCTGTACATATATATTATATACAGTATATACCAGGTTATACCAGCATGGTCCATATCACTATATACAGGAGATATATAACTTATACCAGCTGTACATACATATATATTATATACAGTATATACCAGGTTATACCAGCATGGTCCATATCATTATATACAGGAGATATATAACTTATACCAGCTGTACATATATATTATATACAGTATATACCAGGTTATACCAGCATGGTCCATATCACTATATACAGGAGATATATAACTTATACCAGCTGTGCATATATATTATATACAGTATATACCCAGGTTATACCAGCATGGTCCATATCACTATATACAGGAGATATATAACTTATACCAGCTGTACATATATATTATATACAGTATATACCAGGTTATACCAGCATGGTCCATATTACTATATACAGGAGATATATAACTTATACCAGCTGTACATATATATTATATACAGTATATACCAGGTTATACCAGCATGGTCCATATCACTATATACAGGAGATATATAACTTATACCAGCTGTACATATATATTATATACAGTATATACCCAGGTTATACCAGCATGGTCCATATCACTATATACAGGAGATATATAACTTATACCAGCTGTACATATATATTATATACAGTATATACCAGGTTACACCAGCATGGTCCATATCACTATATACAGGAGATATATAACTTATACCAGCTGTACATATATATTATATACAGTATATACCAGGTTATACCAGCATGGTCCATATCACTATATACAGGAGAAATATAACTTATACCAGCTGTACATATATATTATATACAGTATATACCAGGTTATACCAGCATGGTCCATATCACTATATACAGGAGATATATAACTTATACCAGCTGTACATATATATTTTATACAGTATATACCCAGGTTATACCAGCATGGTCCATATCACTATATACAGGAGAAATATACCTTATACCAGCTGTACATATATATTATATACAGTATATACCAGGTTATACCAGCATGGTCCATATCACTATATACAGGAGATATATAACTTATACCAGCTGTACATACATATTATATACAGTATATACCAGGTTATACCAGCATGGTCCATATCACTATATATAGGAGATATATAACTTATACCAGCTGTATATATATATATATTATATACAGTATATACCAGGTTATACCAGCATGGTCCATATCATTATATATAGGAAATATATAACTTATACCAGCTGTACATATATATTATATACAGTATATACCAGGTTATACCAGCATGGTCCATATCACTATATACAGGAGAAATATAACTTATACCAGCTGTACATATATATTATATACAGTATATACCAGGGTTATACCAGCATGGTCCATATCACTATATACAGGAGATATATAACTTATACCAGCTGTACATATATATTATATACAGTATATACCAGGTTATACCAGCATGGTCCATATCACTATATACAGGAGATATATAACTTATACCAGCTGTACATATATATTATATACAGTATATACCAGGTTATACCAGCATGGTCCATATCACTATATACAGGAGATATATAACTTATACCAGCTGTACATATATATTATATACAGTATATACCAGGTTATACCAGCATGGTCCATATCACTATATACAGGAGATATATAACTTATACCAGCTGTACATATATATATTATATACAGTATATACCCAGGTTATACCAGCATGGTCCATATCACTATATACAGGAGATATATAACTTATACCAGCTGTACATATATATTATATACAGTATATACCCAGGTTATACCAGCATGGTCCATATCACTATATACAGGAGATATATAACTTATACCAGCTGTACATATATATTATATACAGTATATACCAGGGTTATACCAGCATGGTCCATATTACTGTATACAGGAGATATATAACTTATACCAGCTGTACATATATATTATATACAGTATATACCAGGTTATACCAGCATGGTCCATATCTTTATATACAGGAGATATATAACTTATACCAGCTGTGCATATATCTTATATACAGTATATACCAGGTTATACCAGCATGGTCCATATCACTATATACAGGAGATATAACTTATACCAGCTGTACATATATATATTATATACAGTATATACCAGGTTATACCAGCATGGTCCATATCACTATATACAGGAGATATATAACTTATACCAGCTGTACATATATATTATATACAGTATATACCAGGTTATACCAACATGGTCCATATCACTATATACAGGAGATATATAACTTATACCAGCTGTACATATTATATACAGTATATACCAGGTTATACCAGCATGGTCCATATCACTATATACAGGAGATATATAACTTATACCAGCTGTACATATATATTATATACAGTATATACCCAGGATATACCAGCATGGTCCATATCACTATATACAGGAGATATATAACTTATACCAGCTGTATATATATTATATACAGTATATACCAGGTTATACCAGCATGGTCCATATCACTATATACAGGAGATATATAACTTATACCAGCTGTATATATATATTATATACAGTATATACCAGGTTATACCAGCATGGATCATATCAGTATATACAGGAGATATATAACTTATACCAGCTGTACATATATATTATATACAGTATATACCCAGGATATACCAGCATGGTCCATATCACTATATACAGGAGATATATAACTTATACCAGCTGTACATATATTATATACAGTATATACCAGCATGGTCCATATCACTATATACAGGAGATATATAACTTATACCAGCTGTACATATATATTATATACAATAAGATGTTACGTTTCTCTTTGCAGGAACCTTTATACCAGACCCTGAATATCTCGGGGACACAGACGGTGACGATCAGTCGTGGAGGATCAGTCGTCTGTTCTTTCCGTCTTACAGAAGAAACTGTTCATTCTGTCACTGTTAATAACACAGGATGTCTAGATGTAAGTTAAAGGGGCCCTGTCAGATACAATGACTTTTGATCTGGTATAAAGAAGGGAAAACAATGGGGGAGATTTAGCAAAAACTGTGCAGAGGCAAAGTTGCCCAGTTGCCCATAGCAACCAATCAGATCACTTCTTTCATTTTTATAAAAGGCCTCTGAAAACTGAAAGAAGCGATCTGATTGGTTGCTGTGGGCAACTTTTCCTCTGCAAGGTTTTGATAAATCTCCCCCAATATGTTTTGCAATTGCTTTCATCAGAAAATGTTCAGTATTTCATACTGAAAAAGCCAGTCAAAAAACTGGCCTCTAGGGGTCCCCCTACCTCCTGGGACACATAACAGTCCTGCATGCCCAGTGGTCATTGATACCAAGAGTAATTGACAGGGCTGCAGGCAGGTCCAGGGCCCTCTGTGAGTCAGAGCAGAGTGAGGGAGGGGGAGGAGTCATCACAGTGAGGAGAAGAGAGGGACACGCCTCCTGCCTCTGCATGGACAGAAACCTCACTGAGCAATGGTAAATAAATAAAGGTAACTCTGATAGAAATATAGGTCGTAGACAGGTACACTTTAAAGAATATATTAACAAATATGTACAGAGATAATACAGATAATACAGAGATAATACAGATAATACAGAGATAATACAGATAATACAGATAATACTGAGATGATACAGAGATGATACAGAGATGATACAGAGATGATACAGATAATACAGAGATAATACAGATAATACAGAGATGATACAGAGATGATACAGAGATGATACAGAGATGATATAGAGATGATACAGTGATGATACAGAGATGATACAGAGATGATATAGAGATGATATAGAGATGATACAGAGATGATACAGAGATGATATAGAGATGATACAGAGATGATACAGAGATGATACAGAGATGATACAGAGATGATACAGAGATGATACAGAGATGATATAGAGATGATATAGAGATGATACAGAGATGATACAGAGATGATATAGAGATGATACAGAGATGATATAGAGATGATATAGAGATGATACAGAGATGATACAGAGATGATATAGAGATGATACAGAGATGATATAGAGATGATATAGAGATGATACAGAGATGATACAGAGATGATATAGAGATGATACAGAGATGATACAGAGATGATACAGAGATGATACAGAGATGATACAGAGATGATACAGAGATGATATAGAGATGATATAGAGATGATACAGAGATGATACAGAGATGATACAGAGAAGATATAGAGATGATACAGAGATGATACAGAGATGATACAGAGATGATACAGAGATGATACAGAGATGATACAGAGAAGATATAGAGATGATACAGAGATGATACAGAGATGATGCAGAGATGATGCAGAGATGATATAGAGATGATACAGAGATGATATAGAGATGATACAGAGATGATACAGAGATGATACAGAGAAGATATAGAGATGATACAGAGATGATACAGAGATGATACAGAGATGATACATAGATGATACAGAGATGATACAGAGATGATATAGATATGATACAGAGATGATACAGAGATGATACAGAGATGATTCAGAGATGATATAGAGATGATATAGAGATGATACAGAGATGATACAGAGATGATAGAGATGATACAGAGATGATACAGAGATGATACAGAGATGATACAGAGATGATACAGAGATGATACAGAGATGATATAGAGATGATACAGAGATGATACAGAGATGATACAGAGATGATACAGAGATGATACAGAGATGATACAGAGATGATACAGAGATGATACAGAGATGATACAGAGATGATACAGAGATGATATAGAGATGATACAGAGATGATACAGAGATGATACAGAGAAGATATAGAGATGATACAGAGATGATACAGAGATGATACAGAGATGATACAGAGAAGATACAGAGAAGATATAGAGATGATGCAGAGATGATGCAGAGATGATGCAGAGATGATGCAGAGATGATATAGAGATGATACAGAGATGATACAGAGATGATACAGAGATGATACAGAGATGATACAGAGAAGATATAGAGATGATACAGAGATGATACAGAGATGATACAGAGATGATCCATAGATGATACAGAGATGATACAGAGATGATATAGATATGATACAGAGATGATACAGAGATGATACAGAGATGATTCAGAGATGATATAGAGATGATACAGAGATGATACAGAGATGATACAGAGATGATACAGAGATGATATAGAGATGATACAGAGATGATACAGAGATGATACAGAGATGATACAGAGATGATACAGAGATGATACAGAGATGATATAGATATGATACAGAGATGATACAGAGATGATATAGAGATGATACAGAGATGATACAGAGATGATACAGAGATGATACAGAGATGATACAGAGATGATACAGAGATGATATAGAGATGATACAGAGATGATACAGAGATGATACAGAGATGATTCAGAGATGATATAGAGATGATACAGAGATGATACAGAGATGATACAGAGATGATACAGAGATGATATAGAGATGATACAGAGATGATACAGAGATGATACAGAGATGATATAGAGATGATACAGAGATGATACAGAGATGATACAGAGATGATACAGAGATGATACAGAGATGATACAGAGATGATACAGAGATGATACAGAGATGATACAGAGATGATACAGAGATGATACAGAGATGATACAGAGATGATACAGAGATGATACAGAGATGATACAGAGATGATACAGAGATGATACAGAGATGATACAGAGATGATACAGAGATGATATAGAGATGATACAGAGATGATACAGAGATGATACAGAGATGATACAGAGATGATACAGAGATGATACAGAGATGATACAGAGATGATATAGAGATGATACAGAGATGATACAGAGATGATTCAGAGATGATATAGAGAAGATACAGAGATGTATTCCAGTCAGATTTTAGGATTCCTAAGTTGACCCCAGGCCTCGGCCTCACTCTCTGATCTTCTTGTTTTCTAGGTTACAGATCTCAATGAGAAACCAGAGAAAGGATTAGCAGCCATCAGGTACGTCCCCTCATATGGCTTATATGTACAGAGGAGCAATGGCGTCTCTATCTGCAGCGCCCCCCTGGAGGAGGAGACGATAGATTTAGTCATAAACAGCTTCATGAATGGAATGTCAGAACTGCAGTGATGACTGACACCTATGTCGTTCAGAATCTAGGACAGAGGTTTCCAACCAGGGGGCCTCCAGCTGTAGAGAAAAAAACAACTCCCAACATGCCCAGACAGCCAACAGCTCTCCGGGCATGCTGGAAGTTGTAGTTTTGCAACAGCTGGAGGTACCCTGGTTGGGAAACCCTGATCTATAGAACGACGTCCCTTGAGCTGTGTATCCAGAGGAAGTGTCCCTGCAGGAAAACACTTGGGATCGATATTTTGGGAAAACTCTAATGTCTCCTTTTTCCTCCCAGGTTCACAAATTTGCTCAATGTGGAGATCCGAAATATTTCGGTTGGAGAAGATTTAGTTCATGTCATTCCGTTCAACACGTCAGAATACACAAAGCTGAAGAGAGGAAAGTAAGTGCCCCCCACACGGGTTCATCACGGGTCCGGTCACAGCATTGTAATTTAGGGTCAATCAAAAGGTATGGTTTTTTTTGGGCCTTTTTTTTTTTTTTTTATTCCCTTTGTGTGTATTGGAACTAAACCAAAAAAGGGAGGAAAAAAAGCAAATTGGACATAATGTCGCCAAACTCCAAAAATGGGCTGGACAAAATTATTGGCACCTTAACTTAATATTTGGTTACAAACCCTTTGGAAAAAATAACAGAAATCAGTGTCTTCCTATAACCATCAATAAGCTTCTTACACCTCTCAGCCGGAATGTTGGACCACTCTTCCTATAACCATCAATAAGCTTCTTACACCTCTCAGCCGGAATGTGGGACCACTCTTCCTATAACCATCAATAAGCTTCTTACACCTCTCAGCCGGAATGTTGGACCACTCTTCCTATAACCATCAATAAGCTTCTTACACCTCTCAGCCGGAATGTTGGACCACTCTTCCTTTACAAACTGCTCCAGGTCTCTTATTGGAAGGCGCCTTTTCCCAACAGTAATTATAAGATCTCTCCACAGGTGATCAATGGGATTTAGATCTGGACTCATTGCTGACACTTCAGAACTCTCCAGCGCTTTGTTGTCTCCATTTCTGGGGCTTTTTGACATATGTTTGGGGTCATTGTCCTGCTGGAAGACCCAAGATCTTGGACACAAACCCAGCTTTCTGACACTGGGCTGTACAGTGCGACCCAAAATCCATTGGTAATCCTCAGATTTCATGATGTCTTGTACACATTCAAGGCCCCCAGTGCCAGAGGCAGCAAAACAACCCAAAACATCACTGACCTCCCCCATATGTCACTGTAGGTACTATGGGGGAGATTTATCAAAACCTGTGCAGAGAAAAATTTCACCAGTTGCCCATAGCAACCAATGAGATCGCTTCTTTCATTTTTACCCAGGCCTCTGCAAAATGAAAGAATCGATCTGATTGGTTGCTATGGGCAACTCGGCAAATATTCCTCTGCACAGGTTTTGATAAATCTCCCCCTGTGTTCTTTTCTTTGTAGGCCTCATTCCGTTTTCGGTAAACAGTAGAATGATTTGCTTTACCAAAAAGCTCTATCTTGGTCTCATCTGTCCACAAGATGTTTTCCCAGAAGGATTTTGGTTACTCAAGTTCATTTTGGTAAAATGTAGTCTTGTTTTTTTATGTCTCTGCGTCAGCAGTGGGGTCCTCCTGGGTCTCCTCCATAGTGGGGTCCTCCTGGGTCTCCCCCATAGTGGGGTCCTCCTGGGTCTCCCCCATAGTGGGGTCCTCCTGGGTCTTCTCCATAGTGGGGTCCTCCTGGGTCTCCTCCATAGTGGGGTCCTCCTGGGTCTCCTCCATAGTGGGGTCCTCCTGGGTCTCCTCCATAGTGGGGTCCTCCTGGGTCTCCTCCATAGTGGGGTCCTCCTGGGTCTCCTCCATAGTGGGGTCCTCCTGGGTCTCCTCCATAGTGGGGTCCTCCTGGGTCTCTTCCATAGTAGGGTCCTCCTGAGTCTCCTCAATAGTGGGGTCCTCCTGGGTCTCCTCCATAGTGGGGTCCTCCTGGGTCTCCTCCATAGTGAGGTCCTCCTGGGTCTTCTCCATAGTGGGGTCCTCCTGGGTCTCCTCCATAGTGGGGTCCTCCTGGGTCTCCTCCATAGTGGGGTCCTCCTGGGTCTCCTCCATAGTGGGGTCCTCCTGGGTCTCCTCCATAGTGGGGTCCTCCTGGGTCTCCTCCATAGTGGGGTCCTCCTGGGTCTCCTCCATAGTGGGGTCCTCCTGGGTCTCCTCCATAGTGGGGTCCTCCTGGGTCTCCTCCATAGTAGGGTCCTTCTGGGTCTCTTCCATACTGGGGTCCTCCTGGGTCTCCTCCATAGTGGGGTCCTCCTGGGTCTCCTCCATAGTGGGGTCCTCCTGGGTCTCCTCCATAGTGGGGTCCTCCTGGGTCTCCTCCATAGTGGGGTCCTCCTGGGTCTCCTCCATAGTGGGGTCCTCCTGGGTCTCCTCCATAGTGGGGTCCTCCTGGGTCTCCTCCATAGTGGGGTCCTCCTGGGTCTCCTCCATAGTAGGGTCCTTCTGGGTCTCTTCCATACTGGGGTCCTCCTGGGTCTCCTCCATAGTGGGGTCCTCCTGGGTCTCCTCCATAGTGGGATCCTCCTGGGTCTCCTCCATAGTGGGATCCTCCTGGGTCTCCTCCATAGTGTTTCATTTCATTTAAATGTCGACGGATAGTTCGCGCTGACACTGATGCTCCCTGAGCCTGCAGGACAGCTTGAATATCTCTGGAACTTGTTTGGGGCTGCTTATCCACCATCCGGACTATCCTGTGTTGACACCTTTCATCAATTTTTCTCTTCCATCCACGCCCAGGGAGATTAGCTATAGTGCCATGGGTTGTAAACTTCTTGATAATGTTGTGCACTGTGGACAAAGACAAATCTAGATCTCTGGAGATGGACTTGTAACCTGGAGATTGTTGATATTTTTCCACAATTTTGGTTCTCAGGTCCTCAGACAGTTCTCTTCTCCTCTTTCTGTTGTCCATGCTTAGTGTGGCACACAGACACACAATGCAAAGACTAAGTGAACTTCTCTCCTTTTTATCTGCTTTCAGGTGTGATTTTTATATTGCCCACACCTGTTACTTGCCCCAGGTGAGTATAAAGGAGCATCACATGATGGAAACAATATTATTTTTTCACAATTTTGAAAGGTGCCAATAATTGTGTCCAGACCATTTTTGGAGTTTGGTGACATTATGTCCAATTTGCTTTTTTTTTTCCTCCCTTTTTTGGTTTAGTTCCAATACACACAAAGGGAATAAACCTGTGTATAGCAAAAATACTTCATTTTCTAGAAAAATTTCAGGCGTGCCAACATTTACGGCCATGACTGTACATTAAAGTGACATCCTCGTGTTGTGCTGATGAATCAGGGGGATGGCCCTATGCAGTAAAGTGAGATCCTCCTGCTGTGATGATGATTTACCATCACTATTTGTTGATGTATTTCGGAGCCTCCATATTACACGCCGCCCCTCAGTCGTCTCCTCCTCTCTTTAGAGCCGTCCTGGAAAGTAAGATCGGTGACACAAAATATACCATTGACGTGGGATTGCTAAACTTCGGAGGAGCGTACACCGCGGTGCTGAGATCGGTAAGTGCAGGACGTACATTCCCCATCCCTATAGATTCAATGAACCCATCGCACCCGTATATGAGCAGCTTCCATTTATACGTTGTATGACATCTACTTAGATACATGTTTCTTGCTTCCAGCGCAACGACGTTGAGAAAACCATTGAAGCCGTCGTGTTTAATGACGTCGCAGCGAACACTTTCCACGTGGCGTGGCAGATCCCGCAGTACGTCCTGCTCAGTGCCGGGGAGGTCATGTTCTCCATCACAGGCTTGGAGTTCTCATATTCACAGGTAGGGAGCGATGGATTATATGGGGAGGGAGGGATTATATGGGGAGGGAGGGATTATATGGGGAGGGGGATGGATTATATGGAGAGGGATGGATTATATGGGGAGGGATGGATTATATGGGGAGGGATGGATTATATGGGGAGGGATGGATTATATGGGGAGGGATGGATTATATGGGGAGGGAGGGATTATATGGGGAGGGAGGGATTATATGGGGAGGGAGGGATTATATGGGGAGGGGGATGGATTATATGGAGAGGGATGGATTATATGGGGAGGGATGGATTATATGGAGAGGGATGGATTATATGGAGAGGGATGGATTATATGGAGAGGGATGGATTATATGGAGAGGGATGGATTATATAGGGAGGGAGGGATTATATGGGGAGGGAGGGATTATATGGAGAGGGATGGATTATATGGAGAGGGATGGATTATATGGGGAGGGATGGATTATATGGGGAGGGAGGGATTATATAGGGAGGTGGATTATATGGAGAGCGATGTGTTATATGGAGAGGGATGGATTATATGGGGAGGGAGGGATTATATGGGGGGGTTGGATTATATGGAGGGAGGGGTGGATTATATGGAGAGGGATGGATTATATGGGGAGGGAGGGATTATATGGGGAGGGAGGGATTATATGGGGAGGGAGGGATTATATGGGGAGGGAGGGATTATATAGGGAGGTGGATTATATGGAGAGCGATGGGTTATATGGAGAGGGATGGATTATATGGGGAGGGAGGGATTATATGGGGGGGTTGGATTATATGGAGGGAGGGGTGGATTATATGAAGAGGGATGGATTATATGGGGAGGGAGGGATTATATGGGGAGGGAGGGATTATATGGGGAGGGAGGGATTATATGGGGGGGGATGGATTATATAGGGAGGTGGATTATATGGAGAGGGAGGGATTATATGGGGAGGGAGGGATTATATGGGGGGGATGGATTATATGGGGAGGGATGGATTATATGGGGAGGGAGGGATTACATGGGGAGGGAGGGATTATATGGGGGGGATGGATTATATAGGGAGGTGTATTATATGGAGAGGGATGGATTATATGGGGGAGGGATGGATTATATGGAGAGGGATGGATTATATGGGGAGGGAGGGATTATATGGGGAGGGAGGGATTATATGGGAGGGGATGGATTATATAGGGAGGTGGATTATATGGAGAGGGATGGATTATATGGGGAGGGAGGGATTATATGGGGAGGGAGGGATTATATGGGGGGGATGGATTATATAGGGAGGTGGATTATATGGAGAGGGATGGATTATATGGGGAGGGATGGATTATATAGGGAGGGATGGATTATATGGGGGGGTTGGATTATATGGGGGGTTGGATTATATGGAGGGAGGGGTGGATTATATATGGAGGGAGAGATTATATGGGGAGGGATGGATTATATGGGGAGGGAGGGATTATATGGGGAGGGAGGGATTATATAGGGAAGGAGGGATTATATAGGGAAGGAGGGATTATATGGGGAGCGATGGATTATATAGGGAGGGAGGGATTATATGGAGGGAGGTGGTTTATATGGGGGGGTGGATTATATGGGGGGTGGATTATATGGGGAGGGAGGGATTATATGGAGAGGGATGGATTATATAGGGAGGGATGGATTATATGGAGAGGGATGGATTATATGGAGAGGGAGGGATTATATGGAGAGGGAGGGATTATATGGGGGGGATTGATTATATGGGGAGGGGGTGGAGTATATGGGGAGGGATGGATTATATGGAGGGGGGATGGATTATATGGGGAGGGAGGGATTATATGGGGACGGAGGGATTATATGGGGGGGATGGATTATATGGGGAGGGGGTGGATTATATGGGGAGGGCTGGATTATATGGGGAGGTGGATTATATGGGGGGTGGATTATATGGGGGGTGGATTATATGGGGAGGGATGGATTATATGGGGGGGTGGATTATATGGGGGGGGTGGATTATATGGGGGGGTGGATTATATGGGGGGCTGGATTATATGGGGAGGGATGGATTATATGGGGGGGTGGATTATATGGAGAGGGAGGGATTATATGGGGGGTGGATTATATGGGGAGGGATGGATTATATGGGGAGGGATGGATTATATGGGGGGTGGATTATATGGAGAGGGGGTGGATTATATGGAGAGGGGGTGGATTATATGGAGAGGGGGTGGATTATATGGGGGGGGGTGGATTATATGGGGGGGGTGGATTATATGGGGGGTGGATTATATTGGGGGGGTGGATTATATGGGGGGGGGTGGATTATATGGGGGGGGGGGGTGGATTGGTAGGTATAGTTGGTATAAAGTCCTATTTGCCGTCTTCATTGGTTTGTTGTCGTAGTCGGATTAGATTGTTCTCCGGAACATTCCAGAATAGAGGAATAACTCCGTCTCCCCTCCCCCTTTCCAGGCTCCCGCCAGTATGAAGTCCGTCCTCCAGGCCGGGTGGCTGCTGACGGTCGCTTTCGGTAACGTGATTGTGCTGATTGTCGCTCAGGCGGGATCCCTGGAACAGGTATGAAGTAATAACCCAGCAGGGACCCCGCACCATGTGTCCCTAATATAGTGAGTTCACAAGTGTCACATGACTCGCTGATAACTATGTCCCCAAAAAAGTGCAGCGCCCCCTAATGGAACATCCAGTCATCTGCCATATCCCAGGTGGGCCCCTGCGACCCGTCCGAGGAGACCCCGGGGCTCCTGCTTTCTGTTAGTTGACCTCTATGTCCTCTTCGTCTTGCCTGACCCTGTGTTTCTCACCCCGCAGTGGGCGGAGTTTGTGCTCTTCGCCGCCCTCCTGGTCGCCGTCTGCATCATCTTCTCCATTATGGGATACTTCTACGTCCCCGTAGACCCCAGCCTCCTGAACGAAGAGGATGAGAAGACGGAGAGCGACCAGAACGAGAAGAAGAAGATTCCAGACTTCTACGAAATGACCCCGGACGCCAACATGGAGGAGAAGAAGACGAAGATCTAAGAGGGGGCGGAGTCGAAATAAGCTTGCGGGACCCCGGGGGTCCTCTTTATAAGTGTTATGGGGAGAATTTTAGAACCATCTCTTTTATATGCGGAAATTATTTTTGTTGTTTGTTATGATGAACTTGGCGTTGAAATGGCGCAGCGCGGCCCCTCGGGTTGGTGCACAAAAGGGGCAAATACGGGCGGCGGCTGCGCAGTGTACAGTCTCATATAATTCCCTGTAATCGGGGGACGCAGCGTAACGGGTCATGGAGTCCGGGATCCCCTTTAATGTCAGGTGTGAACTAATGTCCCAGAACAGTGGTCTTAAACTGTGACCCTCCAGCTGTTGCAAAACTACAACTCCCAGCATGCCCGGACAGCCAACGGCTGTCCGGGCATGCTGGGAGTTGTAGTTTTGCAATGACATGCCGTACAACGCATACATGGAAGGTTCTCATACACGGGTGCGATGGGTTAATTGAATCTATGCTGCAGAAGACCACTGCATAAAGGCATGACATGAAAGGGAAGCCTTAATTTACCTTTCAGGGACAGTGTGGATCCTCTGGGGAAGACAGACAGGATTTTAGCTGTCCGGGCATGCTGGGAGTTGTAGTTTTGCAATGACATGCCGTACAGCGCATACATAGAAGGTTCTCATACACAGGTGCGATGGGTTAATTGAATCTATGCTGCAGAAGACCACTGCATAAAGGCATGACATGAGAGGGAAGCCTTAATTTACCTTTCAGGGACAGTGTGGATCCTCTGGGGAAGACAGACAGGATGTGGGAGTTGTAGTTTTGCAATGACATGCCGTACAACGCATACATGGAAGCTTCTCATACACAGGTGCGATGGGTTAACTGAATCTATGCTGCAGAAGACCACTGCATAAAGGCATGACATGAAAGGGAAGCCTTAATTTACCTTTCAGGGACAGTGTGGATCCTCTGGGGAAGACAGACAGGATGTGGGAGTTGTAGTTTTGCAATGACGTACCGTACAGCGCATACATGGAAGCTTCTCATACACAGGTGCAATGGGTTAATTGTATTTATGCTGTAGAAAACCACTGCATACAGGCATGGCATGAGAGGGAAGCCTTGATTTACCTTTCAGGGACAGTGTGGATCCTCTGGGGAAGGCAGACAGGCTTTTGGCCATCCGGGCATGCTGGGAGTTGGAAGTTTTGCAACATCTGAGGGGGTGCCACGTTTTGAGACCACTGTCCTAGACAATCCGGAACGATCCGCGGCTGTGGTCCGGGCTTTAATCGTGTACAATATGGTAAACATGGCGATACATTGTATGATTTATAAATAAATGCGGAATGTTTGAAGGGTCCACGACTGCGCGGTCACACTTGGTGGTGGTGAAGCCAAAAATGGCGACAATGAGGCAGGTTTAGTAATGCTGTGTAAGGACCTGACATGTCACACCCACGGGAAGAGGAGAACAAGGTTAAAGGGGTACTCCAGAAGAAAACAAATCAACTGGTGGCAGAAAGTTATACACATATGTAAATTACTTCTATATATACATCTTAATCCTTCCAGTACTTATCAGCTGCGGTATGCTCCACAGGAAGTTATGTATGTTATGTTAAGTATATATGTAGTATGTATGTATGTATGTAGTATGTTATGTATGTTATATGTATGCATGTAATATGTATGTATGTATGTATGTATGTTATGTATGTTGTATGTATAATAAATATATATGAAGTATGTATGTTATGTATGTAGTATGTATGTTATGTATATATGTAGTATGTATGTAATATGTATGTTATGTATGTGTGCTATGTATGCCGTATGTATGTTGTGTATGTATGTTATGTGTGTATGTAGTATACATGTTATGTATGTTATGTATGTAGTATGTATGTTGTGTATGTCATGTATGTCATGTATGTATGTATGTAGAATGTAATGTATGTATGTTGTGTATGTAGTATGTATGTATAGTAGTATGTATGTCATGTATGTATATATGTAGTATGCATGTTGTGTATGTATGTAGTATGTAATGTATGTATGAAGTATGTATGTTATGTATGTATGTTGTGTATGTAGTATATATGTATGTTGTGTATGTAGTATGTATGTTGCGTATGCATGTAGTATGTAATGTAATGTAGTATGTAATGTATATAATAGTATAGTATATAGTAGTATATAATTAGCAGCTACGGAGTTCCAGGGAGTTTTAGTGTCAAAATGAGAAATTTATTGAAAACTCAATAATACATATATCAATGTAATCATAACTTGTAGAGTAAAATCAAATGTAGCATAAAATAAGCAATGCTCAATGAGAAGTTACAGAAAAATTAACAGACATACAGAATCTTAATGGGAGAGGTAGGAAGGGTGGGGGGAGGGGTGGATATGTGTATGGATATTAGTAATAAAATAATGTTAAATAGACTATAAGTTGCTCAAAGAATGGCATTTTCAGTAATACAATAGCTATTCAGAGGGCGCTGTCAAAATAAAAAAAATTAAATAAAAATTAAAAAAAATATTATAAAGATAAATAATAGGATATGTCCGGGGTGTGAGAAGAGGAGATCCATGGGTCCCAAATTTTGGCGAACATTTCTATCGAGTCAGCTCGAATTGCATTTAGTTTTTCAGAGATCATTATGGAATTTATGTGAGTAATTACAGTGCTAACTAACAGATCTGGAGAGCGCCATTTAGATGCCACATGAATCCTGGATGCTAATAAGATAAATTGTATCAATTTAAAGCAAGTATAAGATATTTCCTTGGATCAAGTGGGAGATGTTTACCTGTAACCGACTCAATGAGTGACATGATATCCTCCCAGAATGATTTAACTTTAGGACAAGTCCACCAGATATATAACATCGATCCCTCTACCCCACAATCCCTGAAACATAATGGAGATACTGAGGGAAAGATAACATGTAGTCTGGCAGGAACTAAATATGTTCTATGTAAAATCTTTGAAGCGGTTTCTACCAAAGATACCTGCCAACTACCCTTGCTGAGTTGAATGCAGCAGTCGTGCCATTGGGTTAATGAGAGATCTATCTGGAGGTCCTCTTCCCACTGGGACATAAATTTAAGTTTAGTATCTGGTGGAGGAGCATTAAGAGCCGAATAGATTCTGGAGAGGGAACCAGGTTGTAATGGAGAATATAGGGCTAACTTCTCAAACAAGGATGTTTCTACCATAGTTTCCTTTGGGAACAATGAGGTAAAAAAAGAAAATACCTGAGAGATCCTAAAAGATTCTTCCAAAGGTGGGTTGTAACAGGACATGAATGTATCTTTACTCATTAATCTATTCCTCACTAAGAAGTTGTTTAATGTAAGTAATTTGTTTCTATACCACCATGAAAATGTGGAGCCTCGGACTCCCGGAGGGAACAGTGGGTTGTGTAGAATAGGCATAGCAGGTGAGATAGGGGATTGTGGATGGGACTTAAATCGTACAGATCGCCACAGTAAAATAGAATATAGGGATATAGTAGCCCTGGTCTTAATATATTAAGAGCTACCAGTTTCGTGATCCACATCAATGCTTGGAGTGTATAAGGAGAAAGTAAGTCGTTTTCCAATGTTACCCATCTAGGAGATGAGTTCGGTGCATTACAGAGAAGAAGTTGGGCTAACCTGGCTGCCCGGAAGTAAAGAAGAAGGTTAGGTGTTGATAATCCCCCCATCCTCTTGTGATAATACATAATCGATTTGGGTATTCTTGGGCGTTTACCTCGCCATATAAAATTGAAAATCTCAGATTGTAATTTTTTAATATCAGCCACCCTAATTGGAACAGGTAGCGTGCGAAAGAAGTATAACATTTTCGGGAGTATCACCATTTTTACTGAATGGATCCTCCCCATCCAAGAGATATGTAGAAGATTTTTTCTCTAATAGTTTTAAAGAGAGGTATATAGTTTATCTTGTAAATGTCACATAGGGATGTAGGAATAGAGACACCTAAGGAAGGAAGGAAAGAAGAGGAAGGTTTTAGATTAAAGTTGAGAGAAATGAGGTCCGATACAGATTTAGAAGTTTGGCAATGCAAAATCTCAGATTTAGATCTATTTACGACCAGTCCTAATATTGAAGAGAACTTATCAAGTAGTGAAAAAAGATTGGGTAGGGAAATGAGCGGCTTAGTAATAGTGAGTAGCAAATCATCGGCAAAAAGGTTCACCTTATATATTGATTCTCCAATGGGAACCCCTGCTACATCAGGATTGTTCTGAAGAAGTGTCGCCAGGGGTTTCATGGCCAAAGCAAACAATGCTGGAGATAAGGGGCACCCCTGGCGAGTTCCCCGTCCAATCTGATTTGGAGATGGTGAGAGGGATGGGAGTTTGAGGTAGGCTTGAGAACCAGAATAGATTAGGCGAAGTGCATCAACAAATGGACCTGAAAAACCCATAACCTGGAAGACACCAAAGAAATAGGGCCATGATACTGTATCGAAGGCTTTTTCGATATCAAGCCCTAATAACGTAACAGGAGTGGAGGGGGAAGAGGCCCAGTTGACTATATTGAGGACTTTACGGATATTATCCGGAGCCTGCCTACCTCTAATAAATCCCACTTGGTCATTATGAACAACATCAGGGAGTATAACATTCAATCTCTTGGCCAAAATGGATGTAAATATTTTTGAATCTAAGTTAATCAATGAGATTGGACGGTAGTTAGAATGGATGAGCGGATCTTTCTCTGGTTTGGGGATAAGAACTATGGAGGCCGTCAAAAAATCAGGGGGCATTTGGGTTCCAGGGAGTTTTAAACGTGTCTCCCGCCACCACCACATTTTCGTTTCCCTTTTTTGCTCGGCTCCTTCCTCTTCCTTGGCCAAGGCCGGACTCTGACTAGTTTATTCCACTCCCAGGTAAGATGGCTGACTACAGGACTCACAGAACACTATGTATATGAGACCTACCTCTATACGCATACATACAATCTACCAGAGGTGGCAGCAGAGAGAATATAAACCAATCTGCACTACAATGTAGACACCTGACAAGTAATACAAGACGTGTTATACAGGGTCTGACTACAGCACCACACTGGCGTCTACACACTGTAACAAATCTACTGCTGTACAACAACTGTTCACTCCAGCAGGAGCAGTCGGGGCCCCTGATGCTCCATACACACGTATGTCTGTGATGTGGTGACCGTCCCGGATGAGAAGGACCCGTACAATAAGCTGGATTACTTATCTGGTGACCAATAGGCCAGAATACATGCCCCTTATTCCTCTATATAGATCCCGCACCTATAGGACTCGGCAGGTTTGTCAGGAACCGGCTCCAATATTTACATCAGGGCTCTTCATATCTGTTCTAGGAGCCAGGATACTGCACGTCATTGAGCGTCACATGATCCGTGTCCTCTCATCTCCCCCTGTGTCACAGTCATTAGTGTCCCCTCATCTCTCCCTGTGTCACATGATCAGTGTCCCCTCATCTCTCCCTGTGTCACATGATCAGTGTCCCCTCATCTCTCCCTGTGTCACAGTCATTAGTGTCCCCTCATCTCTCCCTGTGTCACATGATCAGTGTCCCCTCATCTCTCCCTGTGTCACAGTCATTAGTGTCCCCTCATCTCTCCCTGTGTCACAGTCATTAGTGTCCCCTCATCTCTCCCTGTGTCACAGTCATTAGTGTCCCCTCATCTCTCCCGGTGTCACAGTCATTAGTGTCCCCTCATCTCTCCCGGTGTCACAGTCATCAGTGTCCCCTCATCTCTCCCTGTGTCACAGTCATTAGTGTCCCCTCATCTCTCCCTGTGTCACAGTCATTAGTGTCCCCTCATATCTCCCTGTGTCACAGTCATTAGTGTCCCCTCATCTCCCCCTGTGTCACATGATCAGTGTCCCCTCATCTCCCCCTGTGTCACATGATCAGTGTCCCCTCATCTCCCCCTGTGTCACAGTCATTAGTGTCCCCTCATCTCCCCCTGTGTCACATGATCAGTGTCCCCTCATCTCTCCCTGTGTTACAGTCATTAGTGTCCCCTCATCTCTCCCTGTGTCACAGTCATTAGTGTCCCCTCATCTCTCCCTGTGTCACAGTCATTAGTGTCCCCTCATCTCCCCCTGTGTCACATGATCAGTGTCCCCTCATCTCCCCCTGTGTCACATGATCAGTGTCCCCTCATCTCTCCCTGTGTTACAGTCATTAGTGTCCCCTCATCTCTCCCGGTGTCACAGTCATTAGTGTCCCCTCATCTCCCCCTGTGTCACAGTCATTAGTGTCCCCTCATCTCTCCCTGTGTCACAGTCATTAGTGTCCCCTCATCTCTCCCTCTGTCACAGTCATTAGTGTCCCCTCATCTCCCCCTGTGTCACAGTCATTAGTGTCCCCTCATCTCTCCCTGTGTCACAGTCATTAGTGTCCCCCCTCATCTCCCCCTGTGTCACAGTCATTAGTGTTCCCTCATCTCCCCCTGTGTCACAGTCATTAGTGTCCCCTCATCTCTCCCTGTGTCACAGTCATTAGTGTCCCCTCATCTCTCCCTCTGCCACAGTCATTAGTGTCCCCTCATCTCTCCCTGTGTCACAGTCATTAGTGTCCCCTCATCTCTCCCTGTGTCACAGTCATTACTATACCCTTATCTCTCCTTGTGTCACAGTCATTAGTGTCCCCTCATCTCCCCCTGTGTCACAGTCATTCGTGTCCCCTCATCTCTCCCTGTGTCACAGTCATTAGTGTCCCCTCATCTCTCCCTGTGTCACAGTCATTACTATACCCTTATCTCTCCTTGTGTCACAGTCATTAGTGTCCCCTCATCTCCCCCTGTGTCACAGTCATTCGTGTCCCCTCATCTCTCCCTGTGTCACAGTCATTAGTTTCCCCTCATCTCTCCCTCTGCCACAGTCATTAGTTTCCCCTCATCTCTCCCTGTGTCACAGTCATTAGTGTCCCCTCATCTCTCCCTGTGTCACAGTCATTAGTGTCCCCTCATCTCTCCCTGTGTCACAGTCATTACTATACCCTTATATCTCCTTGTGTAACAGTCATTAGTTTCCCCTCATCTCTCCCTGTGTCACAGTCATTAGTGTCCCCTCATCTCTCCCTGTGTCACAGTCATTACTATACCCTTATCTCTCCTTGTGTCACAGTCATTAGTGTCCCCTCATCTCCCCCTGTGTCACAGTCATTAGTGTCCCCTCATCTCCCCCCGTGTCACAGTCATTAGTGTCCCCTCATCTCTCCCTGTGTCACAGTCATTAGTATACCCTTATCTCTCCTTGTGTAACAGTCATTAGTGTGTTCCCTCATCTCTCCCTGTGTCACAGTCATTAGTGTCCCCTCATCTCCCCTGTGTCACAGTCATTAGTGTCTCCTCATCTCCCCCTGTGTTACAATCATTAGTGTCCCCTCATCTCTCCCTCTGTCACAGTCATTAGTGTCCCCTCATCTCCCCCTGTGTCACAGTCATTAGTGTCCCCTCATCTCTCCCGGTGTCACAGTCATTAGTGTCCCCTCATCTCTCCGTGTCACAGTCATTAGTGTCCCCTCATCTCCCCCTGTGTCACAGTCATTAGTGTCCCCTCATCTCCCCCTGTGTCACAGTCATTAGTGTCCCCTCATCTCTCCCGGTGTCACAGTCATTAGTGTCCCCTCATCTCTCCGTGTCACAGTCATTAGTGTCCCCTCATCTCCCCCTGTGTCACAGTCATTAGAGTCCCCTCATCTCCCCCTGTGTCACAGTCATTAGTGTCCCCTCATCTCCCCCTGTGTCACAGTGATTAGTTTCAGGAATTCACAGACCTGTTTCAGCAGTTTTTCTTCATTTTATTCTTACATTTGGTAAATATAAGGAGCACGGAGCCATTACACACACGTCCACAGCCATTACACACACGTCCACAGCCATTACACACACGTCCACAGCCATTACACACACGTCCACAGCCATTACACACACGTCCACAGCCATTGCACACACGTCCACAGCCATTACACACACGTCCACAGCCATTACACACACGTCCACAGCCATTACACACACGTCCACAGCCATTGCACACACGTCCACAGCCATTGTACACACGTCCACAGCCATTACACACATGTCCACAGCCATTACACACACGTCCACAGCCATTGTACACACGTCCACAGCCATTACACACACGCCCACAGCCATTACACACACGTCCACAGCCATTGCACACACGTCCAGTCATTACACACACGTCCACAGCCATTACACACGCGTCCACAGCCATTACACACACGTCCACAGCCATTGCACACACGTCCACAGCCATTACACACACGTCCACAGCCATTACACACACGTCCACAGCCATTACACACACGTCCACAGCCATTACACACACGTCCACAGCCATTGCACACTCGTCCACAGCCATTGTACACACGTCCACAGCCATTACACACACGTCTACAGCCATTACACACACGTCCACAGCCATTGTACACACGTCCACAGCCATTGCACACACGTCCACAGCCATTGTACACACGTCCACAGCCATTACACACACGTCCACAGCCATTGTACACACGTCCACAGCCATTACACACACGCCCACAGCCATTACACACACGTCCACAGCCATTGCACACACGTCCAGTCATTACACACACGTCCACAGCCATTACACACACGTCCACAGCCATTACACACACGTCCACAGCCATTGCACACACGTCCACAGCCATTACACACACGTCCACAGCCATTGCACACACGTCCACAGCCATTGCACACACGCCCACAGCCATTGTACACATGTCCACAGCCATTACACACACGTCCACAGCCATTACACACACATCCACAGCCATTACACACAAGTCCACAGCCATTACACACACGTCCACAGCCATTGTACACACGTCCACAGCCATTACACACACGTCCACAGCCATTACACACACGTCCACAGCCATTACACACACGCCCACAGCCATTACACACACGTCCACAGCCATTGCACACACGTCCACAGCCATTGCACACACGTCCACAGCCATTGCACACACGTCCACAGCCATTACACACACGTCCACAGCCATTACACACACGTCTACAGCCATTACACACACACGTCCACAGCCATTACACACACGTCCACAGCCATTACACACACGTCCACAGCCATTACACACACGTCCACAGCCATTGCACACACATCCACAGCCATTACACACACGTCCACAGCCATTGCACACACGTCCACAGCCATTGCACACACGTCCACAGCCATTGCACACACGTCCACAGCCATTGCACACACGTCCACAGCCATTACACACACGTCCAAAGCCATTACACACACATCCACAGCCATTACACACACGTCCACAGCCATTGCACACACGTCCACAGCCATTGCACACACGTCCACAGCCATTACACACACGTCCAACGCCATTACACACACGTCTACAGCCATTACACACACACGTCCACAGCCATTACACACACGTCCACAGCCATTACAAACACGTCTACAGCCATTACACACACACATCCACAGCCATTACACACACGTCCACAGCCATTACACACACGTCCACAGCCATTACACACACATCCACAGCCATTGCACACACGTCCACAGCCATTGCACACACGTCCACAGCCATTACACACACATCCACAGCCATTACACACACGTCCACAGCCGATCCTGACACTTGAGGATCGGCTATGGCCGTGTGTGCATTGGCTCACTAGCGATCAACTTCAAACACTGTGTCTAAAGGGTTAATAGCGCACGGCACCGCGATCAGTGCCGCGCGCTATTAGCCACGGGCCGGGTCCAACCCGCTGTGGCCCCGCGTTATAGAAAGGGAGAAGACTCAGGGCGTACAGGTACACCCTGCATCCTTAAGAGGTTATACAATACATGCATGGATTTAACCATCACAGAGACAAAGTCCTGCAACACATGTCAAATTTGCGCTGTTTGGATACATCCAAAGGTAAATACTTTGAAAACCGCCGCAAATTTGTGTGATGTTTATTTTAGAAATTAAAGGAGTTCTCCACCATAAGGTGATTTTAGTACGTACCTGGCAGACAGTGATGGACATGATTAGGAGGGATCTGCGCTTGTCTTGGGGCTAAATGGCTATGTCATGAGATTACCATAATACTGTGGCTAGCTTTTTGTGAACTTGTATTTCCTGTTTGACTTTTCTTTTTTTGACTGCAAATCCCACAATTCCATTTTCCTCCCTCCCACACATCAGCCACCCCACTCACTGAAACAAAAGACCTGTGGTTTTCAATCAGGGTGCCTACAGCTGTTGCATTAGTTGCAGATTGATCGCTCCACCCATTGAAGCAGACAGGCTCCCTGTCATCAGCTGACTAGTGATGTCAGGTCTCGGCCGCATTGTAACCTGGGAAAAATCTGACACAACAGTCAATTTGTATGCTGGCAAAAATAAATATTGGGGTGAAAATGACAGAAGAATTGTGGGAAAACCGTCACACACAGGTACGGACACTATATTATGAACTACACTAACTTTACAGCCCCTGTAACACAGTGAAATAAAAAGAATCCTGGAATACCCCTTTAAACTCTACTAATAGAGTTTAAAACTACAGCAGTAAAATGACAAACACTAGTAATGTCGCTCTCAGGCCATGTATGATAGAATTTACCCCTCCTGCCATAGATGAACCTGTATAACCGTACAATTCATGTTACTGGGAGCCTAAGAATATACAGTGATCCCTCAACTTACAATGGCCTCAACACACAATAGTTTCAACATACAATGGTCTTTTCTGGACCATCGTAAGTTGAAACCAGACTCAACATACAATGCTATGGACAGTCTAGATCTGTGAAACATGTCAATGGCCGGAAGAACTGACCAATCAGAATGGACATTTTACTGGTAAAACCCCTGTATTACTGAAGCGTATGCACTGACTGGTGTCTGGTAGCGCCCCCTACAGTACAGGGAGGTATTACATGTTCTGTACTCTTTACCTGTATTACTGAAGCGTATGCACTGACTGGTGTCTGCTAGCACCCCCTACAGTACAGGGAGGTATTACATGTTCTGTACTCTTTACCTGTATTACTGAAGCGTATGCACTGACTGGTGTCTGCTAGCACCCCCTACAGTACAGGGAGGTATTACATGTTCTGTACTCTTTACCTGTATTACTGAAGCGTATGCACTGACTGGTGTCTGGTAGCGCCCCCTACAGTACAGGGAGGTATTACATGTTCTGTACTCTTTACCTGTATTACTGAAGTGTATGTACTGACTGGTGTCTGGTAGCGCCCCCTACAGTACAGGGAGGTATTACATGTTCTGTACTCTTTACCTGTATTACTGAAGCATATGCACTGACTGGGGTCTGGTAGCGCCCCCTACAGTACAGGGAGGTATTACATGTTCTGTACTCTTTACCTGTATTACTGAAGCATATGCACTGACTGGTGTCTGGTAGCGCCCCCTACAGTACAGGGAGGTATTACATGTTCTGTACTCTTTACCTGTATTACTGAAGTGTATGTACTGACTGGTGTCTGGTAGCGCCCCCTACAGTACAGGGAGGTATTACATGTTCTGTACTCTTTACCTGTATTACTGAAGTGCATGCACTGACTGGTGTCTGGTAGTGCCCCCTACAGTACAGGGAGGTATTACATGTTCTGTACTCTTTACCTGTATTACTGAAGTGTATGCACTTACTGGTGTCTGGTAGCGCCCCCTACAGTACAGGGAGGTATTACATGTTCTGTACTCTTTACCTGTATTACTGAAGTGTATGCACTGATTGGTGTCTGGTAGCGCCCCCTACAGTACAGGGAGGTATTACATGTTCTGTACTCTTTACCTGTATTACTGAAGTGTATGCACTGACTGGTGTCTGGTAGCGCCCCCTACAGTACAGGGAGGTATTACATGTTCTGTACTCTTTACCTGTATTACTGAAGCGTATGCACTGACTGGTGTCTGGTAGCGCCCCCTACAGTACAGGGAGGTATTACATGTTCTGTACTCTTTACCTGTATTACTGAAGTGTATGTACTGACTGGTGTTTGGTAGCGCCCCCTACAGTACAGGGAGGTATTACATGTTCTGTACTCTTTACCTGTATTACTGAAGCGTATGCACTGACTGGTGTCTGGTAGTGCCCCCTACAGTACAGGGAGGTATTACATGTTCTGTACTCTTTACCTGTATTACTGAAGTGTATGCACTTACTGTTGTCTGGTAGCGCCCCCTACAGTACAGGGAGGTATTACATGTTCTGTACTCTTTACCTGTATTACTGAAGTGTATGCACTGATTGGTGTCTGGTAGCGCCCCCTACAGTACAGGGAGGTATTACATGTTCTGTACTCTTTACCTGTATTACTGAAGTGTATGCACTGACTGGTGTCTGGTAGCGCCCCCTACAGTACAGGGAGGTATTACATGTTCTGTACTCTTTACCTGTATTACTGAAGCGTATGCACTAACTGGTGTCTGGTAACGCCCCCTACAGTACAGGGAGGTATTACATGTTCTGTACTCTTTACCTATATTACTGAAGTGTATGTACTGACTGGTGTCTGGTAGCGCCCCCTACAGTACAGGGAGGTATTACATGTTCTGTACTCTTTACCTGTATTACTGAAGTGCATACACTGACTGGTGTCTGGTAGCGCCCCCTACAGTACAGGGAGGTATTACATGTTCTGTACTCTTTACCTGTATTACTGAAGTGTATGTACTTACTGGTGTCTGGTAGCGCTCCCTACAGTACAGGGAGGTATTACATATTCTGTACTCTTTACCTGTATTACTGAAGTGTATGCACTGACTGGTGTCTGGTAGCGCCCCCTACAGTACAGGAAGGTATTACCTGTTCTGTACTTTTTACCTGTATTACTGAGGTGTATGCACTGACTGGTGTCTGGTAGCACCCCCTACAGTACAGGGAGGTATTACATGTTCTGTACTCTTTACCTGTATTACTGAAGTGTATGCACTGACTGGTGTCTGGTAGCGCCCCCTACAGTACAGGGAGGTATTACATGTTCTGTACTCTTTACCTGTATTACTGAAGTGTATGCACTGACTGATGTATGGTAGCGCCCCCTACAGTACAGAGAGGTATTACATGTTCTGTACTCTTTACCTGTATTACTGAAGTGTATGCACTGACTGGTGTCTGGTAGCGCCCCCTACAGTACAGGGAGGTATTACATGTTCTGTACTCTTTACCTGTATTACTGAAGCGTATGCACTGACTGGTGTCTGGTAGCGCCCCCTACAGTACAGGGAGGTATTACATGTTCTGTACTCTTTACCTGTATTACTGAAGTGTATGTACTGACTGGTGTTTGGTAGCGCCCCCTACAGTACAGGGAGGTATTACATGTTCTGTACTCTTTACCTGTATTACTGAAGCATATGCACTGACTGGGGTCTGGTAGCGCCCCCTACAGTACAGGGAGGTATTACATGTTCTGTACTCTTTACCTGTATTACTGAAGCATATGCACTGACTGGTGTCTGGTAGCACCCCCTACAGTACAGGGAGGTATTACATGTTCTGTACTCTTTACCTGTATTACTGAAGTGCATGCACTGACTGGTGTCTGGTAGTGCCCCCTACAGTACAGGGAGGTATTACATGTTCTGTACTCTTTACCTGTATTACTGAAGTGTATGCACTTACTGTTGTCTGGTAGCGCCCCCTACAGTACAGGGAGGTATTACATGTTCTGTACTCTTTACCTGTATTACTGAAGTGTATGCACTGATTGGTGTCTGGTAGCGCCCCCTACAGTACAGGGAGGTATTACATGTTCTGTACTCTTTACCTGTATTACTGAAGTGTATGCACTGACTGGTGTCTGGTAGCGCCCCCTACAGTACAGGGAGGTATTACATGTTCTGTACTCTTTACCTGTATTACTGAAGCGTATGCACTAACTGGTGTCTGGTAACGCCCCCTACAGTACAGGGAGGTATTACATGTTCTGTACTCTTTACCTATATTACTGAAGTGTATGTACTGACTGGTGTCTGGTAGCGCCCCCTACAGTACAGGGAGGTATTACATGTTCTGTACTCTTTACCTGTATTACTGAAGTGCATACACTGACTGGTGTCTGGTAGCGCCCCCTACAGTACAGGGAGGTATTACATGTTCTGTACTCTTTACCTGTATTACTGAAGTGTATGTACTTACTGGTGTCTGGTAGCGCTCCCTACAGTACAGGGAGGTATTACATATTCTGTACTCTTTACCTGTATTACTGAAGTGTATGCACTGACTGGTGTCTGGTAGCGCCCCCTACAGTACAGGAAGGTATTACCTGTTCTGTACTTTTTACCTGTATTACTGAGGTGTATGCACTGACTGGTGTCTGGTAGCACCCCCTACAGTACAGGGAGGTATTACATGTTCTGTACTCTTTACCTGTATTACTGAAGTGTATGCACTGACTGGTGTCTGGTAGCGCCCCCTACAGTACAGGGAGGTATTACATGTTCTGTACTCTTTACCTGTATTACTGAAGTGTATGCACTGACTGATGTATGGTAGCGCCCCCTACAGTACAGAGAGGTATTACATGTTCTGTACTCTTTACCTGTATTACTGAAGAGCATGCACTCACTGGTGTCTGGTAGCGCCCCCTACAGTACAGGGAACTATTACATATTCTGTACTCATTACCTGTATTACTGAAGTGTATGCACTGACTGGTGTCTGGTAGCGCCTCCTACAGTACAGGGAGGTATTACATGTTCTGTACTCTTTACCTGTATTACTGAAGTGCATGCACTGACTGGTGTCTGGTAGCGCCCCCTACAGTACACAGAGGTATTACATGTTCTGTACTCTTTACCTGTACCAGGGTTAGCTGCTCCTTTGGACACCAGGTGAGGGCGACTCCATGTTACTTTTTTAGGACACTGTGTTTACTGTACAGGACCCTGAAGAAGCTCCTGTCCTCTACATAGACCAGTGTTTCCCAAGAGTGGCCCCAGCGGTTGCAAAACTACAACTCCCAGCATGCCCGGACAGCCTTTGGCTGTCCGGGCATGCTGGGAATTGTAGTTTTGCAACGGCTGGAGGCTCCCTGCTTGGTAAACACGGACATAGACAGTGATTACAGCTCCCAGCAGATCTTTATTACTTTTATATGTAAGGATTTGCTTTATCTATATTAGTTATCTACTTATTTTTCTTTAATTCTCACTTTTTCCTATTTTTGGAGACATTTTGGTGCCTTTAGAACCAATTACCAGGTTTCCATAGAGTTAGGGTCTCAACATACAATGGTTTCAACATACAATGGTCGTCCCGGAACCAATTAATATTGTAACTTGAGGGACGACTGTACCATGATTTTCAGCACTGCCCGGCAATTACATTGGTAGTGACTTCATTATAGAATTTGAGCTTATTTAAATCTTAGAGATGAGATCCAGGCCTCAGATTTATTTTGTCTATGTTACTTACTTGCGTTCTTCAGCAACCCTTTTATTTTATAAAATTAAGCTTTATATTAAAGGGGTACCCCAGCCCTAAGATGTCTGACCGCGGGGGTCCCGCCGCTGGGGACCCCCACAATCTTGTATTCGCCACCCACCTGTTTGAGTTGCACACCGCGGTGCCAGCTCGCAAACAGCCGGGTGGCGACCACAGGGCCGGAGTATCGTGACATCATGACTCTGCCCTCTGTGGGACGTTATGCCCCTTTAAATTAATGGGATCCTATTCATGTAAATACTTTGACTCAGAAACCTAAAATACATCTACTCTAGTATTTACTATGTGTTCATACATGTCCTGTTATTCTTATTACTGTCACTGAGTATAATAAATGGCATCATTTATGTATTATAATTATATAACATCATCGATATAGTATTTTCTTTTAGTTTATATGTTAGTAATATTTCTATGATTGGATATATTTATTTTACTTACATTTGGAACAATACCTGCTTGCGATGTATATTATTAGGGGGGTAATATTTTCCTCAATCTTTGTCATGTATACAGTACCTAAAGCACTTATAGAGCGGTGTAAAATAACTGTAACTGTAAGTTGTGAACTTTGACAATATCATGGTTTAAAAAAGAAAACAAAACCCAGAATGCTCCAAAGGGAAACATAATAACAGTTTGTAAGGTTGAAAAAAGACAAGAGTCCATCGAGTTCAACCTAGAGACAAAATATTAGGCGTTGGTATTAATGTTATGGCTGATGGGACATAATATTAGGTGTTGGTATTAATGTTATGGCTGATGGGACACAATAGTAGGCGTTGGTATTAATGTTATGGCTGCTGGGACACAATATTAGGCGTTGGTATTAATGTTATGGCTGATGGGACACAGTATTAGGCGTTGGTATTAATGTTATGGCTGCTGGGACACAATATTAGGCTTTGGTATTAATGTTATGGCTGCTGGGACACAATATTAGGCGTTGGTATTAATGTTATGGCTGATGGGACACAATATTAGGCATTGGTATTAATGTTATGGCTGATGGGACACAATATTAGGCAGTGGTATTAATGTTATGGCTGATGGGACACAATATTAGGCGTTGGTATTAATGTTATGGCTGCTGGGACACAATATTAGGCGTTGGTATTAATGTTATGGCTGATGGGACACAGTATTAGGCGTTGGTATTAATGTTATGGCTGCTGGGACACAATATTAGGCTTTGGTATTAATGTTATGGCTGCTGGGACACAATATTAGGCGTTGGTATTAATGTTATGGCTGATGGGACACAATATTAGGCATTGGTATTAATGTTATGGCTGATGGGACACAATATTAGGCAGTGGTATTAATGTTATGGCTGATGGGACACAATATTAGGCGTTGGTATTAATGTTATGGCTGATGGGACACAATATTAGGCGTTGGTATTAATGTTATGGCTGATGGGACACAGTATTAGGCGTTGGTATTAATGTTATGGCTGATGGGACACAATATTAGGCGTTGGTATTAATGTTATGGCTGATGGGACACAATATTAGGCAGTGGTATTAATGTTATGGCTGCTGGGACACAATATTAGGCGTTGGTATTAATGTTATAGCTGATGGGACACAATGAATATTAGGCGTTGGTATTAATGTTATGGCTGATGGGACACAATATTAGGCGTTGGTATTAATGTTATGGCTGCTGGGACACAATATTAGGCGTTGGTATTAATGTTATGGCTGATGGGACACAATATTAGGCGTTGGTATTAATGTTATGGCTGCTCGGGACACAATATTAGGCGTTGGTATTAATGTTATGGCTGATGGGACACAATATTAGGCGTTGGTATTAATGTTATGGCTGATGGGACACAATATTAGGCAGTGGTATTAATGTTATGGCTGCTGGGACACAATATTAGGCGTTGGTATTAATGTTATGGCTGATGGGACACAATATTAGGCGTTGGTATTAATGTTATGGCTGATGGGACACAATATTAGGCGTTGGTATTAATGTTATGGCTGATGGGACACAATATTAGGCGTTGGTTTTAATGTTATGGCTGATGGGACACAATATTAGGCGTTGGTATTAATGTTATGGCTGATGGGACACAATATTAGGCGTTGGTATTAATGTTATGGCTGATGGGACACAATATTAGGCGTTGGTATTAATGTTATGGCTGATGGGACACAATATTAGGCGTTGGTATTAATGTTATGGCTGATGGGACACAATATTAGGCGTTGGTATTAATGTTATGGCTGATGGGACACAATATTAGGCGTTGGTATTAATGTTATGGCTGATGGGACACAATATTAGGCGTTGGTATTAATGTTATGGCTGATGGGACACAATATTAGGCGTTGGTATTAATGTTATGGCTGATGGGACACAATATTAGGCGTTGGTATTAATGTTATGGCTGATGGGACACAATATTAGGCGTTGGTATTAATGTTATGGCTGATGGCCACTTACATAGCGGCGTCTATATTCATTGGTGTAGCCTGTGAACACCTTTGACCTAGGGACATGTTCAATTGACCGTAACCATTGCGGGGTAAAGTTGTCATTGGTATAGCCCCCACATACACACAGCTATATCACTTGTAGTTGTGTCCATTGTGAGAATTAGGGGGATTGATTGTTGGAAGACGCTTTGTTTATACAGCTGTTCTGGGAGACGCCCCTATAAGCTGCTTTTGCAGAGTTTTTGAGGGTGTAATGTAACACATCTGGGTACTGCTCTCAAATCATAATACCTTATATACTCGAGTATAAGCCGTTCCGAATATAAGCCGAGGCCCCTAATTTCACCCCAAAAACCCAGGAAAAGTTATTGACTTGACTATAAGCCTAGGGTGGGAAATACATCATCCCCCCCATGTAATCATCCAGACCCCGTCATCATCATCCCCCTGTCATTATCCCCTCGTCATCACCCCCCTTCATCATCACCGCCTGTCAATCCCTTCGTCATCATCCAGACCCCCCTTTTGTTTTCTACTCACCTCCCCAGTTGTTGCTTTCTCGGTGGGAAGGAAGGGTGAGCTGGTCCGGGCCGTCCATCTTCGGCAATCTATGCTTCAGGGACCGTCCGGTGGGGAGGGTTAGTCGTTTCGGGCTGTCCATCTTCACCAGGAGGCCCTCTTCTCCGCTCCGGGCCGGCCACAGACTAGTGATGTTGCGTTGACGACGACGCGCAGGGACGTCCGTGTGTAGCAGACGTCCGGGGCATCCCTGCGCATGAACGTCCCTGCGCAGTGGCATCAATGCAACATCACTAGTTCGGGGCCGGCCTGGAGTGGAGAAGAGGGCCTCCTGGTGAAGATGGACAGCCCGGAACGACTAACCCTCCCCACCGGACGGTCCCTGCAGCAAAGATGGCCGAAGATGGATGGCCTGGCCCATCCCCTCACAGCTAAGCCAGAAGCCTTTTTTTGTTCACTCGAGTATAAGCCGAGGGGGGCGTTTTCCGAACGAAAAATCGCGCTGAAAAACTCGGCTTATACTCGAGTATATACGGTAGTAAGAAAAGCATTTCTCACAAGCTGCCTGTACCCCGTTTCATTTCCCCGTACCCTGTGGCTTCTGTACAGAAAAAATGTGCTTCTGCTGGAAAACTCTGTTTATATAGCTTGGCTTGGATATATTTTACTTATATTTGGAACAATACCTGGTTGCGATGTATATTATCGGGGGTAATATTTTCCTGAATATGTTTTGTATGTAGTACCTAAAGCACTAATAGAGCGGGGTAAAATAACTGTAACTGTAAGTTGTGAACTTTGAGAATATCGGGAGAGATTTATCAAGGGATTTAGAGTTTTTTTTATTTCTGCTTACAAAAGTCACACAAAAAGTTGCATCTGCGCCTAAGCAATTTTTTGTGCAACTTTTGGTTGTAAGCAAAAATCTAGGCTGGGGAGGGTCAGTAACAATGGTCTTCGCCTCGCCCTGGTAATGTCAGGCTGTTACTGTATAGTTGGTATCTGGCCCGAGAATGAAAATAGGGGAAACCACACGTTTTTTTGTTTTTTAATAGTTTAAATGGGCATGAACTTTTTTTTTATATGTTGTAGTACTGATGTACTACAACATATTTCTAATATAATTTAATTATTATTTTTTTAATTCAAACACTTTATTTTTATTTTTAAATCCGGCCACTAGGGGTCTCCCTCCTAGTGGCCGGATGCAGCCTGCTGTGACGTCACAGATGAATTCGGACCGATGCCGGACGGGCATCGGTCTGAATTCAGTCAGGCTGCGCTCACTCCCTCCCTGATGGAGTGGCGTAGTTTGGGGGAGCGGAATGTCTTTTTCGGGGGCGGGCGGAGGGGTGTGGGGGGGGCTTGCGCGGCGGGGTCTGGGGGTGATGGAGTTGCAGAGTTTGAGGGAGCAGAATGTCTTTTTCGGGCGGGTGGAGTGCGGGGGGTGTTGAACGTCAGGGTCTGGGGTAGCGGGATGTGTGGCAGCTGCGGCTGAGACTGTTTTCACCACAGGGTGCCTCCAGTTCTTTCCCCACTACAACTCCCAGCATGCCCTGACAGCCAATAGATGTCAGGGCAAGCTGGGAGTTGTAGTGGTGAAACAGCTGGAGGCACCCTGTATAGTTGAACTAAGGACGGAAGTCGGTCCCCCCAGCAGGCATCAGTGAAGTCACGCCTGCTGGGGGAGTCTGCCTTGTAGTGAGCGCACTACCAGGCAGACAAAAAAGCATTTTTAATATAGTAAAAAAAAAAATTAAAGGCAGGGAGGGGGTTAGGGATAGATGGGTAATAGGCCGGGACAGAAAGAAAAGAAAAAAAGAGATGGTGGGAGCTACCCTTTAATTATTTATGCAAAAAACATGTGGGGGTTATTTGTATTTTTATTCTCAACCAGATAACAACCAAGCAGCAACAGCCTGACATTACCAAGGTGGACGAGGACCATTGTTACTGGCCCTCCCCAGCCTAAATAACGCCAGCCTGTTATCGCCTAAGCCAAGGAGTGCCTAGTGCCTAAAAGGGGGCATGGCCTAGAGAGGCACTGCTAGAAAAGGGTGGTGGCCTAGATAGGCTCTGCTGGAAAGGAGGCGTGGCCTAGAGAGGTTCTACTGGAAATGGGGCGTGGCCTATATAGGCTCTGCTAGAAAAGGGGGTGTGGCCCAGAGAGGCTCTGCTCGAAAAGGGGGCATGGCCTAGAGAGGCTCTGCTAGAAAAGGGGCATGGTCTGGAGAGGCTCTGCTAGAAAAGGAGGTGTGGCCTAGAGAGGCTCTGCTCAAAAGGGGGCGTGGCTTAGAGAGAGGCTCTGCTAGAAAAGGGGGCATGGCACCTGTCACTTTTACTTCCTGTGGGTGGTTTGACATAACATGCATACCCCTCACTACTAGGGGCAAACGGTTTACCCGACAGTCCCCGGCAGTATAATCCTGGCAGCCGCCGAGCATTATGGGAGTTCACCCTAAATAACAGAGCCGTTGTGAGTCTGCAGTGAAGCGTCTCCCCATCTATTATATTTACATGACCAGTTAACCGCGGGTCGGGACACGCACTTAATATACAGTCTCTTATTTGGCGCGGTTGGATTTACATTCGGTTGCTAGGAGACTTAATTTGAATATCGGCCTCATAAATCTGCCGGCGACTCGTCATCCTGGAACAACAATATTTTAATAAATCAAAGCGGCCGCGCGGTAAGGTCGTATTTAATTCCTGCGCACAAAGGAGCGAACCCTCAGACATTAATTAGAGCGATGGTTCTCAGCGCCCGAAGACGTTTGGGAGAAATAACCTCCCGCCCGATCCCCGCCACGGAATAAACAACGGCGCAAATGCCATTATTTATTACTGATTCCGGAGTTCAGCTCTGAGGCCGCGACGCTCCGAAAGTCATACATCATCCGCCGTTCTGCGCTATGCAAATGAAGCCTCCCAATAGACTTATATATTAATTCTTTACCAATTACGCCATCTCTGCTTCCTGACAGTGAATGGAAACTTCATACTTTTATCATTGTAACTTCTTTATACTTGAAAACAGATGTTTGAATGTGGCAAAAGAATGGATATTTGGTCACTGTTCCTTTTTAAAGGGGTACTCCGCCCCTATACATCTTAACCCCTGTAAGAGTCACGGCAGGTGGTGGATCCCATGGGCCTCTGTGGATGATGGCATGGGCCGTACGAGGGAGCGCCCACCGTAATGTCAGGTGGCACCCAGGTCGCTACCCCTGGCACGACCCGTCCAAGGATACAGACTAGATATGGTCGGGATAACTAATGGACAGGACAGGTGGCACTGAAGCAGGGTCAGGTCACGGAACAAGGGTCAGGTAAACGGAACAATGGAACACAGAAGCTTTCTCTCAGGAACTAGGGCAACAGAGATCCGGCTGCGAGGCATGGGAGGAACTGATACTTATAAGAGAAGGGGCAGGTGAATACACTAATTAAGGGAGTACTTTCCCTTTACATATAAGAGCCCCGGCTCGCACGCCCTAGGAGGCGGGGGCATGCGCGCCGGGGCTGAGAACACAGAAGACCAGGGAGGTGAGTGATGGGCTGAAACGCCCATGCTGGAGTGTCCCGCGATGCGAACCCCAACCCTGCAGCGGGGACATGACAGGAGAACGCTCACGGCCAGCTTGTCTGGCTGGAGCGCTGACATTACAACCCCTAGGGGATAAGATGCCTGATCGCTGGGGTCCCGCCACTGGGGACCCTCGCAATCTTGGCTGCGGCACCCCAGACATCTGGTGCACGAAGCGAACTAGCGATGTGGGGGGGGGGAGTCTCGTGACGTCAAGGCCATGCCCCCTCAATACAAGTCTATGGCGCAACAGGTAAAGAGCTGAGATTGGGAGCACTCTCTTAAAGGGAACACTCCTAATCTCAGTGTGTTACCTGTATAATAGACACCTGTCCACAGAGGCAATCAGATCCCAAACTCTCCACCGCCTCAGCGTTCGGAACACTTTGTTCTGAACGCTGGGTGCGGGCAGTGGGGTTGTTATGTCACGGCCACACCCCCTCAATGCCAGTCTATGGGAGGGGGCGTGGCTGCCGCCACGCCCCCTCCCATAGACTGGCATTGAGGGGGCGTGGCCGTGATGTCACAAGCCTCCGGCCCTGAACCAGACGCTATAAACGAACGCCGGGTACAGCACGGAGATCCCCAGCGGCGGGATCAGACATCTTATCCCCTATCCTTTGGATGTCTTGGGGTGGAGTACCCCTTTTGCAGCGGATATATAGAATTTAGGGAACTTCAGGTGTTTCCCAACCACATGGATTACTTGTCCAAAGGACCCAAACGGAGCAAAATCTACTCGTCCCCCATAACGATCCACTTGTCCTGGTACAAAATAATTGTAACCAAAATAGTACATAAATAAGGTTTTTTATTAGTTTATTTACCGGTATTTCTTTTTTGCGTTTTCTCCTCCTCGCCCTATAATAGCCAAATCTCACATTTTTCCATCTACAAAGCCATATATGGTGTTTTTTTGCGGCACTGATTGTACTTTGTAAGGACACCTTTCATTTTTCCCATATGCTCCAAAACAAAACATTTTTTTATTTGTGATGTGAAATAATTTTGCTATTTTTTTTTTCACCTTGTGGTCAAACTTGCAGGTTATTTGATACCGTAGGCCGGCCAGATGACAGCAATACCAGATTGGTTTGGTTTCCATCATGTATTATAAATTTTTTTTTAATTCTAAACTTTTAAAAAAAAAATTTAATTGCCCCTTTTCTGATGCCTATAACAGCTTAACCCCTTAAGGACCAGGCCATTTTACACCTCAGGACCCGGCCATTTTTTGCAATTCTGACCACTGTTACTTTAAACATTAATAACTCTGGAATGCTTTTAGTTATCAATATGATTCCGAGACTGTTTTTTCGTGACATATTCTACTTTAACATAGTGGTAAAATTTTGTGGTATCTTGCATACTTTCTTGGTGAAAAATCCCAAAATTTTATGAAAAATTTGAAAATTTTGCATTTTTCTAACTTTGAAGCTCTCTGCTTGTAAGGAAAATGGATATTCCAAAAAATTTTTTTTTATTCACATATACAATAGGTCTACTTTATGTTTGCATCATAAAATTTACGTGTTTTTACTTTTGGAAGACATCAGAGGCTTCAAAGTTCAGCAGCAATTTTCCAATTTTTCACTAATTTCCAAACTCACAATTTTTCAGGGACCAGTTCAGGTTTGAAGTGGATTTGAAGGGTCTTCATATTAGAAATACCCCACAAATGACCCCATTATAAAAACTGCACCCCCCAAAGTATTCAAAATGACATTCAGTCCGCGTTTTAACCCTTTAGGTGTTTCACAGGAATAACAGCAAAGTGAAGGAGAAAATTCACAATCTCCATTTTTTACACTCGCATGTTCTTGTAGACCCAATTTTTTAATTTTTACAAGGGGAAAAAGGAGAAAATGTATACTTCTATTTGTAGCCCAATTTCTCTCGAGTAAGCACATACCTCATATGTCTATGTAAAGTGTTCGGCGGGCGCAGTAGAGGGCTCAGAAGCGAAGGAGCGACAATGGGATTTTGGAGAGTACGTTTTTTTTTTAAATGGTTTTTGGGGGGCATGTTGCATTTAGGAAGCCCCTATGGTGCCAGAACAGCAAAAAACCCTCACATGGCATACCATTTTGGAAACTAGACCCCTTGAGGTACGTAACAAGGAATAAAGTGAGCCTTAATACCCCACAGGAGTTTCACGACTTTTGCATATGTAAAAAAATAAAAATTTCACTAAAATGTGTGTTTCCCCCCAAATTTCACATTTTTGCAAGGGTTAATAGCAGAAAATACCCCCCAAACATTGTAACCCCATCTCTTCTGAGTATGAAGGTACCCCAAAAGTTGACCTGAGGTGTACTATGGGTGAACTACAATGCTCAGAAGAGAAGGAGTCATATTTGGCTTTTTGAGAGCAAATTTTGCTCGGGGAGCATGTCGCATTTAGGAAGCCCCTATGGTGCCAGGACAGCAAAATAACCCCCACATGGCATACCATTTTGGAAACAAGACCCCTTGAGGAACGTAAGAAGGCATAAAGTGAGCATTTACCCCCCACTGGTGTCTGTCAGATCTTTGGAACAGTGGGCTGTACAACATTTTTAATTTGCACAGCCCACTCTTCCAAAGATCTGTCAGACACCAGTGGGGTGTAAATTCTCACTGCACCCCTCATTACATTCCGTGAGGGGTCTAGTTTCCGAAATGGGGTCACATGTGGGGTTTTGTTTTTTTTGCGTTTGTCAAAACTGCTGTAACAATTAGCCACCCCTGTGCAAATCACCTCAAATGTACATGGCGCACTCTCCCTTCTGGGCCTTGTTGTGCCCCAGAGCACTTTACGCCTACATATGGGGTATCTCCGTACTCGGGAGAAATTGCATTACAAATTTTGGGGGGCTTTTTTCCCCTTTACCTCTTGTCAAAATCAAAAGTATAGGGCAACACCAGCATGTTAGTGTAAAAAGTTTATTTTTTTACACTAACATGCTGGTGTAGACCCCAACTTCACCTTTTCATAAGGGGTGAAAGGAGAAAATACCCCCCAAGATTTGTTAGTAAATTTCGGCGATACCCCATATGTGACCCTAAACTGTTGCCTTGAAATACGACAGGGCTCCGAAGTGAGAGCGCCATGCGCATTTGAGGCCAGAATTAGGGATTTGCATAGGGGTGGACATAGGGGTATTCTACGCCAGTGATTCCCAAACAGGGTGCCTCCAGCTGTTGCAAAACTCCCAGCATGCCTGGACAGTCAACGGCTGTCCGGCAATACTGGGAGTTGTTGTTTTGCAACAGCTGGAGGCTCCATTTTGAAAACAGTGGCGTACTAGACGTTTTTCATTTTTATTGGGGAGGGGAGGGGGGCTGTGTAGGGGTATGTGTATATGTAGTGTTTTTTACTTTTTATTTTATTTTGTGTTAGTGTAGTGTAGTGTTTTTAGGGTACAGTCACACGGGCGGGGGATTACAGCGAGTTTGAGCTGCCGCGCAAAATTTGCTGCATTGCAAACTTGCAGCCCGATACTCACTGTAAGCCCCCTGCCCATGTGAATGTACCCTGTACATTCACAGTGGGGGGGGGACCTCCAGCTGTTGCAAAACTACTACTCCCAGCATGCCTGAGAATGTTTGGGAGTTGTGGTTTTGCAACAGCTGGAGGCACACGGGTTGGGAAACACTGAGTTAGGAAACAATGTTTCCCAACCAGTGTGCCTCCAGCTGTTGCAAAACCACAACTCCCAAACATTCTCAGGCATGCTGGGAGTAGTAGTTCGGCAACATCTTTAGAGCCAGATGTTGCCGAACTACAACTCCCAGCATGCTTGGAGTTGTAGTTTTGCAACATCTGGAGGACTACAGTTTGCAGACCACTAATACAGTGGTTCCCAATCTGTGCCCTTGCAGATGTTGCAAAACTACAACCCCCAGTATGCCAAAACTGTCCAGGCATGCTGGGAGTTGTAGTTCTGCAACATCTGAAGGGCCAGATGTTACAGCACTACAACTCCCAGCATGCCTGGGCAGTAAGGGCATGCTGAGGATGTGTAGTTTTGCAACATCTGGAAGGGCACAGTGGTCTCCAGACAGTGGACCTCCAGATGTTGCAAAACTGCAACTCCCAGCATGCCCAGCACTCCCCCGTCCCCCGCCGCGTCCTCCGGTCTTCCTCCCGTCCTCTCCGGACTTTCAGGGGCCGGGCAGGACGGGAGGAAGTAACCGCCCCCCCTCCTGCGATTGGTCGGTTAACTAACCGACAGATCGCAGGGTATAGGAGGAGGTGGCCGGCTTGCCACCTCGCTCCTATACATTAGCATGGTCCTGGCTGTCTGTGACAGCCGGGATCATGCGAAATTACCGGGCGGTCGGGTCCCAGAGACCCGATCAGCCCGGTATCGCCGCAGATCGCAAGGGCCTACATGGCCCCCCTCGGCGTTTGCCCTGGATGCCTGCTGAAGGATTTCAGCAGGCATCCGGTTCCGATCTCTGCCCGGCGAGCGGCAGAGACCGGAAAACGCCAGGACGTACGGGGACGTCCTGTGTCCTTAAGGCCCAGGGTGCGGGGACGTCCCCGTACGTCCTGGGTCCTTAAGAGGTTAAAGGGGTATTCCAGGAAAAAAAACAACAACTTTTTTTATATGTATCAACTGGCTCCAGAAAGTTAAACAGATTTGTAAATTACTTCTATTAAAAAATCTTGATCCTTTCAGCACTTATGAGCTGCTGAAGTTGAGTTGTTCTTTTCTGTCTAAGTGCTCTCTGATGACACCTGTCTCGGGAACTGTCCAGAGTAGAAGCAAATCCCCATAGCAAACCTCTTCTACTCTGTGCAGTTCCCGAGGCAGACAGAGATGTCAGCAGAGAGCACTGTTCTGCCAGACAGAAAAGAGCAACTCCACTTCAGCAGCTGATAATTATTAGAAGGATTAAGATTTTTTAATAGAAGTAATTTACAAATCTGTTTAACTTTCTGTAGCCAGTTGATATAAGAAAAACAGTTTTTTCCTGGAATACCCCTTTAATTTTTCTGTATACTGGGCTGTATATGAGGGCTCATTTTTTGCGCCGCGATCTGCTGTTTGTATCGGTACCATTTTGGTATTTATGGGACTTTTTGATCACTTTTCTACTTTATTTCTTCTGTTATGAAAAAAACTAAATTCTAAGTTTGGTATTTTTTATACGTTTGCGCCATTGACTGTACGGGATATTTAATGTTATATTTTAATAGTTCGGACAATTACGCATGCGCCAATACCAAACTGAATTTTTCATTTTTATATGAAAAATGGGAAAAGGGGGGGTGGCTGATGTGATTTTTTTTTAATATGGAAGGGGTTAATGAATATTTGTTTAAACTTTCAATTTAAAAAAAAGATAATTTTTTTTTACACTTTATTGGTCCCTTAGGGGACTTTAAGAAGGAATCATTAGATTCCTCATACAGATCAATAGAGTTCCATAGAACTTCATTGATCTGTGTGCTCTGTGCTCATTTGGTTGAGCCTGCTCAAGGCTTAAAGGGGTACTCCGCCCCTAGACATCTTATCCCCTATCCAAAGGATAGGGGATAAGATGTCAGATCGCCGCGGTCCCGCTGCTGGGGATCCCCGGGATCCCCGCTGCGGCACTGCGCTATCATTACAGCACAGAGCGAGTTCACTCTGCACGTAATGACAGGCGATACAGGGGCCGGAGCATCGTTACGTCACAGCTCCGCCCCTCGTGACGTCACGGCTTGCCCCTTTCAATACAAGTCTATGGGAGGGGGTGTGGCGGTCGTCACGCCCACTCCCATAGACTTGCATTAAGGGGACGGGCCGTGATGTCACGAGGGGCGGAGCCATGACGTCACGCTGCTCCGTCCCCTGTATCGCCCGTCATTACGCACAGAGTGAACTCACTCTGTGCTGTAATGATAGCGGGGTGCCGCAGCGGGGATCCCGGGGCTCCCCAGCAGCGATACCGTGGCGATCTGACATCTTATCCCCTTTCCTTTGGATAGGGGATAAGATGTCTAGGGGCAGAGTACCCCTTTAAGGCTCAGGCTTAATCAAATACAGTTCCACGGAGCCATGGGATGAGAGGTAAACCCTCCGGCTACCTCCATAGTGGATCGTCCCCCGCATGATCGCGTACCATCCCACTAGACCACCAGGGATTGTGATAAGATCCCTTTAGATCGCCGCTGTCAAAGCTGACAGCGGCAATCTAAAGGGTTAATAGCAAGGCTGCGATCGACGTTGCCGGGCTATTAGCGGCACCCCCAGCTACAGAAATCAGCTGGGGACTCTGGGTATGGAGTGGGTTTGAGTCAGGGGACCACTTCATACACCATGAGCACCGCGGTCTTAAAATTGGAGGTCCGGTGCGAACCGCGTCCGTTCTGCACCTCACCGGCCCTGCTTGCCCGATGCAGGACTAAACAGATTAAAAATTTACCTGCTTGGCACCTGGAATTGCACGTCCGGAGCATCGGGCGATAGGAATTCCACATCCCGACTGTAGGCAGCACTGACCCGACTGTAGGCAGCACTGACCCGACTGTAGGCAGCACTGACCCGACTGTAGGCAGCATTGACCCGACTGTAGGCAGCACTGACCCGACTGTAGGCAGCACTGACCCGACTGTAGGCAGCACTGACCCGACTGTAGGCAGCACTGACCCGACTGTAGGCAGCACTGACCCGACTGCAGGCCGACAAAGAAACCAAAGTAATTCAGAGAGGCCTTTGTTCAACTTCTCCTCTCTTGTAAAGATGACATTTTTCCTCTCATAGAGCGGAGTGTTATATACTCAGTGTGGACAGGAACATGGAAAGGGGCGGTGAGCTGCTTGTAGACTTAGGTATGTGGCCTATGTGGCGGGATGTGGTGCCAAGCAGTAGACAATCAAGGACCAACAAGGCCTCAAATAACTACCTAGAAGGTTAGGTTCTCCCATCCTGCCCAGCATAGGAAGAATGAACTAAGGACTTCTCCTCCAATCACTGGCTAGGAGCTCTGTGTGACCAAAGCATCATTCTTCTATACAGTATAGACAAGAAATATTAACCCTTTACACTGCCCAAGATCTCAAAAAATACACAAAATATTTTTTCAAAACTCTCTACTTTATTAAAATGTTATGCATTAAAGGAGAACTCAAGTTAAAATGAACGTATCCCCTAGTCCCAAGATATGGGATAAGTAGCTGATAGTGGGGGGTCCGAACGCTGAGACCTCCAGGACAGGACCCCGACTCCATTCATTTCTATGGGAACGCCGATGATGCCCGTGCTGTACTTCGATGATGCCCGTCTGCAGCACGCTCACTGAGTGCTGGGTCCCATTCCGAGATCATGGGGGGTCTCAGTGCTCAGCAGCTTATTCCCAATCATGTGGATAGGGGATAAGTTCATTTTCGCCAGAGATCTCTGTTAAAGGATAACTCCAGTGGAATTTCTTTTTATTTTTTAATCAACTGGTGCCAGAAAGTTAAACAGATTTGTAAATGACTTCTATTAAAAAATCTTAATCCTTCCAGTACTTATTAGCTGCTGAATACTACAGAGGAAATTATTTTCTTTTTGGAACACAAAGCTCTCTGCTGACATCACAAGCACAGTGCTCTCTGCTGACATCTCTGTCCATTTTAAGAACTGTCCAGAGTAGGAGAAAATCCCCATAGAAAACATATGCTGCTCTGGACAGTTCCTAAAATGGACAGAGATGTCAGCAGAGAGCACTATGCTAGTGATTCAGCAGAGAGCTCTGTGTTCCAAAAGGAAAAGAATTTCCTCCGGTGTATTCAGCAGATAATAAGTACTGGAATGATTAAGATTTTTTTAATAGAAGTAATTTACAAATCTGTTTAACTTTCTGGCACCAGTTGATTAAAAAAAAAAGTTTTCCTCCGGAGTACCCCTTAAGGGCAAACCTCTCAGCCTGCACGGTGGCACTACCGACCTGCACTGGCTGTGGACCAGCATTGGGTAATGGCCTCTGAGTAAACAGCATTCATAGATTTCACACGGGACGCGATGCATAAAACCGCACGTTCCATCCATTACACTCCGAGAACTGAAGTAGATTGTGTCCATTCCATAAAATTACAAAACAAGTAAAGAGAAGAGAACAGGGTGCGGAGGACCATACAATGCGGCACCTAACTGACATGGCCACCCAGTGCCCAACGGAGCAATAGCATCAATATAGATCGTGATAGGTATCATTAGGAAAGCTGAGTGATATAGAAGACGTCTAGACATATTGGATTTCACTCAGATTTCTTGACACGTCAGCCACAACTCATTGACCTTATTTAGCATAGGGCACGGTAGTTTTGCAACAGCTGGAGGCACCCTAGTTGGGAAACACTGGGGTACCTGCTTAAATTATGGAGTGGCAACCCTCTTTGGCCGCATTCATACTACAGAATGTTCAGAAAACTGTATTACGGATCTGTGGTGGCCCAGGGCGAGCTGTACCAGCTGCTATACCAACATTCTCTATGTACAGTGGAGTAAGAATCTAGTCACAGCAAAACTCCTAGCCAATAGATCAGTGTTTTTCAACCAGTAGGCTTCCAGTAGTTGCAAAACTACAACTCCCAGCATGTCCGGCTGTCCGGGCATGCTGGGAGTTGTGGTTTTGCAACAGCTGGAGGCACCCTAGTTGGCAACTGTATTACAGACAACTGTATTACGGATCTGTGGTGGCCCAGGGAGAGCTGCACCTGCTGCTACACTAACATTCTCTATATACAGAATCTAGTCACAGCAAAACTCCTAGCCAATAAATCAGTGTTTTTCAACCAGTAGGCTTCCAATAGTTGCAAAACTACAACTCCCTGCATGCGCGGACAGCCGAAGGCTGTCCAAGCATGCTGGGAGTTGTAGTTCTGCAACAGCTGGAGACACCCTGGGGTACCTGCTTGAATTATGGAGCGGCAACCCTCTTTGGGGCGCATTCATACTAGAGAATGTTCAGACAACTGTATTACGGATCTGCGGTAGCCCAGGGCGAGGTGCACCAGCTGCTACACTAACATTCTCTATGTACAGAATCTAGTCACAGCAAAACTCCTAGCCAATAGAGCAGTGTTTTTCAACCAGTAGGCTTCCAATAGTTGCAAAAATGACAACTCCCAGCACGCCCTATATAAAGTGCATTACATTTTTTTTTTTTTTAAATCATGGGAAGGACACGCTGCTACTGTTACTTTTCTTTTTGTTATTTCATTTTTATTTTTTATGATATTATATAAACAATAAATTATGATAATACAAGAAACAAACAAAACTATATAAAATGTATAAAGCAGGAAAAAAAAATATCATCATAAATCCGTACAGAGGAGACGACTAAACTGGTGACGATACCCGTCAGATATTGTGGCCTTGAATAGAATCTATTGTCCCCTGTTATCAGCCAAGAATATTAAAGGGGTACTCCAGTGAAAAACAGTTAATATAATATCAAATGGCTCCAGAACATCATACAGATCTGTAAATTACTTCTGTATAAAAATCTTAACCCATCCAGTACTTATCAGCTGCTGTTTGCTCCACAGGAAGTTGTGTAGTTCTTTCCAGTCTGACCAAAGTGCTCTCTGCTGACGCCTCTGTCCATGTCAGGAACTGTCCGGAGGAGAAGCAAATCCCCATAGCAAACCTCTCCTGCTCTGGACAGTTCCTGACATGGACAGAGGTTTCAGCAGAGAGCACTGTGGGGTCAGACTGGAAAGAACTACACAACTTCCTGTGAAGCAAACAGCAGCTGATAAGTTCTGGAAGGATTAAGATTTTTATACAGAAGTAATTTACAGATCTGTATAACTTTCTGGCACCAGTTGATCAGAAAAAAAATTGCTTTCCACCGGAGTACCCCCTTAAAGCCCGTTCACACTGCGGAACATGATCATTCTTTTTGGCGCAATTCTGCAGCAGAATCCCATTCTCTCTGCAGTCACCTCTGTCCGTGTTAGGAACTGTCCAGAGCAGTGTTTTCCAAACCGGTGTGCCTCCAGCTGTTGCAAAACTACAACTCCCAGCATGCCAGGACAGCCAACGGCTGTCCGGGCATGCTGGGAGTTGTAGTTTTGCAACAGCTGGAGGCACCCTAGTCTGGAAAAACCGAGGTATGTGCTGGAATTTTGGAGAAGCAGTCTTCTTTGGGCACATTCGTACTACGAAATGTTTGCCCTGACCCAAAGAAATTCTGGATGGACATTCTGAGTCGCTAGGACTGTTCAGATACGTGCCGTCAAAATTCCGGGGAATTTCTGCGGCAGAATTTTCGGTCGCGGAAATTCAGCAGTGAGCAGGTTGCAGCAGAAGCCCATTGAAAACAGCTGCATCGGAACTTCCAGGCGGAAAATTCATCATGTGAATGCGCCATTGATGCCCCTATCCTAAAAAGAAGCAGAATTGGCGCTTATTCGGTGTGAAACGAAAAAAAAAAAAACTCCCGTGGACTTTATAGGATTTTAGGTGCGGATTCGGCTGGATAGATCTGCATTCAGAACTGCATCGAAACGTTCAAAAAAAAGAAATAAACAAAACATTTAAAATCTTTACATTTGACTGGTTTCCAGATGTCTTTTCTACAGGTTACGAGCTGAGATTAGGAGCACTCTCTCTCTTGTAGGAAACACTTGTTATCTGGATAAGACACCTATCCACAGATTCAATCCGTCAGATTCCAAACTCTCCACCGTGGTCAGGACCAAAGAGCCGTCCAAGGATGTCAGGGACAAGATGGAGGACCTACATAAGGCTGGGATGGGCGCGGTGAGAAGGTCAAAGGGGTACTCCACTGCAACAGTGTACGAAACATTTTGTTCCGAATGTGCGGGCAGCGGGGTTGTGACGTCACGGCCACGTCCCTTCAATTCAAGTCTATGGGGCTGCCACGCCCCCTCCCATAGACTTGCATTGAGGGGGCGTGGCCGTGACGTCACCACCCCGCTGCCCGCGCCCAGCATTTGGAACAAAATGTTCCGAACGCTGAGGCAGTGGAGAGTTTTGGATCTGATTGCCTCTGTGGACAGGTGTCTATTGTACAGGTAACCAGCCGAGATTAAGAGTGTCCCCTTTAAGAGAGTGCTCCTAATCTCAGCTCAGAAATCTCCCTGATCGATAGGGGATCATATACAATCAAATATAAATCAATACTGGTTTCCAGATGTCTTTTATTCAGGTTACGAGCTGAGATTAGGAGCACTCTCTCTTATAGGAAACACTTGTTACCTGGATAATAGACACCTATCCACAGACTCAATCCGTTAGATTCCAAACTCTCCACAATGGTCAGGACCAAAGATCCGTCCAAGGATGTCAGGGACAAGATGGAGGACCTACACAAGGTTGGAATGGGCTCGGTGAAAAAGTTAAAGGGGTACTCCACTGCAACAGCGTTTGAAACCTTTTGTTCCAAACGCGGGGTGCGGGCAGCGGGGTTGTGACGTCACGGCTACACCCCCTCAATGTAAGTCTATGGGAGGGGGCGTGGCGAACGCTGAGGCAGTGGAGAGTTTTGGATCCAATTGCCTCTGTGGACAGGTGTCTATTATACAGGTAATGAGCCGAGATTAGGAGTGTCCCCTTTAAGAGAGTGCTCCTAATCTCAGCTCTGAAATCTCCCTGATGGATAGAGGATCATATACAATCAAATGCAAATCAATACATAACTTATTTGAAATGCAATTTTTCGGGATTTTTTTTGTTGCTGTTCTGTCTCTTATTCCTGGTGTAAAAGTCTTAGACCCCCCCCCCTATAGTTTTACATTATCAGGCAATTCAGGTATGATGGGAGTTGTAGTTCCACAGCTGGAGATACGCAGTTTGGGGAGCAGTGGTATAGGTGATAATGGGGGGGCACTTATATAGGGGTCTCCGGCTCCATCCATTGTCCGCCGTATAGCGCAGTTTATTACAGAGTATTGTGCGTATATCCTCAGCGGAGGAGAGGGGGGCGGGGGGTGCAGACTGCGACAGATTTTCGCATTTTATCTGGGAGCTCCTGAGGCCGAGCGCAGTCGCATTATAATGGCGCAGGAATAATAGGCGGCTGCCCGGCGTCCCGCTGTCCTCACCGCCGCTGAGGATCCGTCATCCAGACACAAATTGGGTTTTCTATTAACCCTCCGCCATACCCTCACCGGCCGCCATGAATCAGCTAATAAATAAGATTACTGCACAATGAGGTCAGGGCCGCGCAGCGATACATAGTCACAAATCTGCAGCTGAGGTGAAGAAAGGATCCGAACGAGCTCCATAACAACTGAACTGTGCCGTGGAGGGGGAAACAGCGCCCCAGACAGTGCAGGATATAAGAGGTACTGCATCCTGACATCTGCGGAGAGGAAACAGCGCCCCAGACAGTGCAGGATATAAGAGGTACTGCATCCTGACATCTGTGGAGGGGGAAACAGCAACCCAGACAGTGCAGGATAAAAGAGGTACTGCATCCTGACATCTGTGGAGGGGAAACAGCGCCCCAGACAGTGCAGGATATAAGAGGTACTGCATCCTGACATCTGTAGAGGGGGAAACAGCGCCCCAGACAGTGCAGGATATAAGAGGTACTGCATCCTGACATCTGTGGAGGGGGAAACAGCGCCCCAGACAGTGCAGGATATAAGAGGTACTGCATCCTGACATCTGTGGAGGGGAAACAGCGCCCCAGACAGTGCAGGATATAAGAGGTACTGCATCCTGACATCTGTGGAGGGGAAACAGCGCCCCAGACAGTGCAGGATATAAGAGGTACTGCATCCTGACATCTGTGGAGGGGAAACAGCGCCCCAGACAGTGCAGGATATAAGAGGTACTGCATCCTGACATCTGTGGAGGGGAAACAGCGCCCCAGACAGTGCAGGATATAAGAGGTACTGCATCCTGACATCTGTGGAGGGGGAAACAGCGCCCCAGACAGTGCAGGATATAAGAGGTACTGCATCCTGACATCTGTGGAGGGGAAACAGCACCCCAGACAGTGCAGGATAAAAGAGGTACTGCATCCAGACATCTGTGGAGGGGAAACAGCGCCCCAGACAGTGCAGGATATAAGAGGTACTGCATCCTGACATCTGTGGAGGGGAAACAGCGCCCCAGACAGTGCAGGATATAAGAGGTACTGCATCCTGACATCTGTGGAGGGGAAACAGCACCCCAGACAGTGCAGGATATAAGAGGTACTGCATCCTGACATCTGTGGAGGGGAAACAGCGCCCCAGACAGTGCAGGATATAAGAGGTACTGCATCCTGACATCTGTAGAGGGGGAAACAGCGCCCCAGACAGTGCAGGATATAAGAGGTACTGCATCCTGACATCTGTGGAGGGGAAACAGCGCCCCAGACAGTGCAGGATATAAGAGGTACTGCATCCTGACATCTGTGGAGAGGAAACAGCGCCCCAGACAGTGCAGGATATAAGAGGTACTGCATCCTGACATCTGTAGAGGGGGAAACAGCGCCCCAGACAGTGCAGGATATAAGAGGTACTGCATCCTGACATCTGTGGAGGGGAAACAGCGCCCCAGACAGTGCAGGATATAAGAGGTACTGCATCCTGACATCTGTGGAGGGGAAACAGCGCCCCAGACAGTGCAGGATATAAGAGGTACTGCATCCTGACATCTGTGGAGAGGAAACAGCGCCCCAGACAGTGCAGGATATAAGAGGTACTGCATCCTGACATCTGTGGAGGGGAAACAGCGCCCCAGACAGTGCAGGATATAAGAGGTACTGCATCCTGACATCTGTGGAGAGGAAACAGCGCCCCAGACAGTGCAGGATATAAGAGGTACTGCATCCTGACATCTGTAGAGGGGGAAACAGCGCCCCAGACAGTGCAGGATATAAGAGGTACTGCATCCTGACATCTGTGGAGGGGAAACAGCGCCCCAGACAGTGCAGGATATAAGAGGTACTGCATCCTGACATCTGCGGAGAGGAAACAGCGCCCCAGACAGTGCAGGATATAAGAGGTACTGCATCCTGACATCTGTGGAGGGGAAACAGCGCCCCAGACAGTGCAGGATATAAGAGGTACTGCATCCTGACATCTGTGGAGGGGAAACAGCGCCCCAGACAGTGCAGGATAAAAGAGGTACTGCATCCTGACATCTGTGGAGAGGAAACAGCGCCCCAGACAGTGCAGGATATAAGAGGTACTGCATCCTGACATCTGTGGAGAGGAAACAGCGCCCCAGACAGTGCAGGATATAAGAGGTACTGCATCCTGACATCTGTGGAGAGGAAACAGCGCCCCAGACAGTACAGGATATAAGAGGTACTGCATCCCAACATCTGTGGAGGGGGAAACAGCGCCCCAGACAGTGCAGGATATAAGAGGTACTGCATCCTGACATCTGTGGAGGGGGAAACAGCGCCCCAGACAGTGCAGGATATAAGAGGTACTGCATCCTGACATCTGTGGAGGGGAAACAGCGCCCCAGACAGTGCAGGATATAAGAGGTACTGCATCCTGACATCTGTGGAGGGGGAAACAGCGCCCCAGACAGTGCAGGATATAAGAGGTACTGCATCCTGACATCTGTGGAGGGGAAACAGCGCCCCAGACAGTGCAGGATATAAGAGGTACTGCATCCTGACATCTGTGGAGGGGAAACAGCGCCCCAGACAGTACAGGATATAAGAGGTACTGCATCCTGACATCTGTGGAGGGGAAACAGCGCCCCAGACAGTGCAGGATAAAAGAGGTACTGCATCCTGACATCTGTGGAGGGGGAAACAGCGCCCCAGACAGTGCAGGATATAAGAGGTACTGCATCCAGACATCTGTAGAGGGGGAAACAGCGCCCCAGACAGTGCAGGATATAAGAGGTACTGCATCCTGACATCTGTGGAGGGGAAACAGCGCCCCAGACAGTGCAGGATATAAGAGGTACTGCATCCAGACATCTGTAGAGGGGGAAACAGCGCCCCAGACAGTGCAGGATATAAGAGGTACTGCATCCTGACATCTGTGGAGGGGAAACAGCGCCCCAGACAGTGCAGGATATAAGAGGTACTGCATCCTGACATCTGTGGAGGGGAAACAGCGCCCCAGACAGTACAGGATATAAGAGGTACTGCATCCTGACATCTGTGGAGGGGAAACAGCGCCCCAGACAGTGCAGGATATAAGAGGTACTGCATCCTGACATCTGTGGAGGGGGAAACAGCGCCCCAGACAGTGCAGGATATAAGAGGTACTGCATCCTGACATCTGTGGAGGGGGAAACAGCGCCCCAGACAGTGCAGGATATAAGAGGTACTGCATCCTGACATCTGTGGAGGGGGAAACAGCGCCCCAGACAGTGCAGGATATAAGAGGTACTGCATCCTGACATCTGTGGAGGGGGAAACAGCGCCCCAGACAGTGCAGGATATAAGAGGTACTGCATCCTGACATCTGTGGAGGGGGAAACAGCGCCCCAGACAGTGCAGGATATAAGAGGTACTGCATCCTGACATCTGTGGAGGGGAAACAGCGCCCCAGACAGTACAGGATATAAGAGGTACTGCATCCTGACATCTGTGGAGGGGAAACAGCGCCCCAGACAGTGCAGGATATAAGAGGTACTGCATCCTGACATCTGTGGAGGGGAAACAGCGCCCCAGACAGTGCAGGATATAAGAGGTACTGCATCCAGACATCTGTGGAGGGGAAACAGCGCCCAAGACAGTGCATGATATAAGAGGTACTGCATCCTGACATCTGTGGAGGGGAAACAGTGCCCCAGACAGTGCAGGATATAAGAGGTACTGCATCCTGACATCTGTGGAGGGGGAAACAGTGCCCCAGACAGTGCAGGATATAAGAGGTACTGCATCCTGACATCTGTGGAGGGGAAACAGCGCCCCAGACAGTGCAGGATATAAGAGGTACTGCATCCTGACATCTGTGGAGGGGAAACAGCGCCCCAGACAGTGCAGGATATAAGAGGTACTGCATCCTGACATCTGTGGAGGGGAAACAGCGCCCCAGACAGTGCAGGATATAAGAGGTACTGCATCCTGACATCTGTGGAGAGGAAACAGCGCCCCAGACAGTGCAGGATATAAGAGGTACTGCATCCTGACATCTGTAGAGGGGGAAACAGCGCCCCAGACAGTGCAGGATATAAGAGGTACTGCATCCTGACATCTGTGGAGGGGGAAACAGCGCCCCAGACAGTGCAGGATATAAGAGGTACTGCATCCTGACATCTGTGGAGGGGGAAACAGCGCCCCAGACAGTACAGGATATAAGAGGTACTGCATCCTGACATCTGTGGAGGGGAAACAGCGCCCCAGACAGTGCAGGATATAAGAGGTACTGCATCCTGACATCTGTGGAGAGGAAACAGCGCCCCAGACAGTGCAGGATATAAGAGGTACTGCATCCTGACATCTGTGGAGAGGAAACAGCGCCCCAGACAGTGCAGGATATAAGAGGTACTGCATCCTGACATCTGTGGAGGGGAAACAGCGCCCCAGACAGTGCAGGATATAAGAGGTACTGCATCCTGACATCTGTGGAGGGGGAAACAGCGCCCCAGACAGTGCAGGATATAAGAGGTACTGCATCCTGACATCTGTGGAGGGGAAACAGTGCCCCAGACAGTGCAGGATATAAGAGGTACTGCATCCTGACTTCTGTGGAGGTGGAAACAGCGCCCCAGACAGTGCAGGATATAAGAGGTACTGCATCCTGACATCTGTGGAGGGGAAACAGCGCCCCAGACAGTGCAGGATATAAGAGGTACTGCATCCTGACATCTGTGGAGGGGAAACAGTGCCCCAGACAGTGCAGGATATAAGAGGTACTGCATCCTGACATCTGTGGAGGGGAAACAGCGCCCCAGACAGTGCAGGATATAAGAGGTACTGCATCCTGACATCTGTAGAGGGGGAAACAGCGCCCCAGACAGTGCAGGATATAAGAGGTACTGCATCCTGACATCTGTGGAGGGGAAACAGCGCCCCAGACAGTGCAGGATATAAGAGGTACTGCATCCTGACATCTGTGGAGGGGAAACAGCGCCCCAGACAGTACAGGATATAAGAGGTACTGCATCCTGACATCTGTAGAGGGGGAAACAGCGCCCCAGACAGTGCAGGATATAAGAGGTACTGCATCCTGACATCTGTGGAGGGGAAACAGCGCCCCAGACAGTGCAGGATATAAGAGGTACTGCATCCTGACATCTGTGGAGGGGAAACAGCGCCCCAGACAGTGCAGGATATAAGAGGTACTGCATCCTGACATCTGTGGAGGGGGAAACAGCGCCCCAGACAGTGCAGGATATAAGAGGTACTGCATCCTGACATCTGTGAAGAGTAAACAGCGCCCCAGACAGTGCAGGATATAAGAGGTACTGCATCCTGACATCTGCGGAGAGGAAACAGCACCCCAGACAGTGCAGGATAAAAGAGGTACTGCATCCTGACATCTGTGGAGGGGGAAACAGCGCCCCAGACAGTGCAGGATATAAGAGGTACTGCATCCTGACATCTGTGGAGGGGAAACAGCGCCCCAGACAGTGCAGGATATAAGAGGTACTGCATCCTGACATCTGTGAAGAGTAAACAGCGCCCCAGACAGTGCAGGATATAAGAGGTACTGCATCCTGTGTAAGATGGGTCTGTTGTAGGTCACTGGGATGATGAGGGTGGTAGTCCCTGATAAGTGTCACTTGGCAGTTTTTCTGTGAACCCCACAATGTCCCAGCCCAATTACGAGACTTACAGGGTTTCCATACACAACTGTAAACTTTATTTAAAGGGGTACTCCAGTGGAAAACTAATTTTTTTAAACTCAACTGGTGCCACAAAGTTAAATAGATTTGTAAATTACTTCTATTTAAAAATCTTAATCCTTTCAGTACTTATCAGCTGCTGTATGCTCCACAGGAAATTGTGTAGTTGTTTCCAGTCTGACTACAATGCTCTCTGCTGACACCTCTGTCCGTATCAGGAACTGTCCAGAGCAGGAGAGTTTTTCTATGGGGATTTGCTCCTACTTTGGACAGTTCCTGTCATTGGCACAGGTGTCAGCAGAGAGCACTGTGGTCAGACTTGAAACAACTACACAACTTCCTGTGGAGCATACAGCAGCTGATAAGTACTCCTCTGGAAAACATATTTTTTTAAATCAACTGGTGCCAGAAAGTTAAACAGATTTGTAAATTACTTCTATTAAAAAATCTTAATCCTTCCAGGACTTATTAGCTGCTGTATGCTCCACAGGAAGTTCTTTTGTTTTTGGATTTCTTTTCTGTCGGACCACAGTGCTCTCTGCTGACACCTCTGTCCATTTTAGGAACTGTCCAGAGCAAAATGACATAGACAGAGGTGTCAGCAGAGAGCACTGCGGTCAGACTGGAAAGAACTACACAACTTCCTGTGGAGCATACAGCAGCTGATAAGTACTGGAAGGATTAAGATTTTTTTTAATTGAAGTAATTTACAAATCTGTTTAACTTTCTTGCACCATTGTTCATTGTAGACAGGAAGGGTGCAATTGTGTAGGCCTGACTTTTGTGATACCTAGGCTTACTTAACCCCTTCAGGACGGAGCCCATTTTGGCCTTAAGGACCGGAGCGTTTTTTGCACATCTCACCACTGTCACTTTAAACATTAATAACTCTGGAATGCTTTTAGTTATCATTCTGATTCCGAGATTGTTTTTTCGTGACATATTCTACTTTAACATAGTGGTAAATTTTTGTCGATACTTGCATCCTTTCTTGGTGAAAAATCCGTAAATATGATGAAAAAATGAAAATTTAGCATTTTTCTAACTTTGAAGCTCTCTGCTTGTAAGGAAAATGGATATTCCCCAAAAATTTTTGTTTATTCACATATACAATATGTCTACTTTATGTTTGCATCATAAAATTGACATGTTTTTACTTTTGGAAGACCCCAGAGGGCTTCAATGGTCAGCAGCAATTTTCCGATTTTTCACAAAATTTTCAAACTCAGTATTTTTCAGGGACCAGTTCAGGTTTGAAGTGGATTTGAAGGGTCTTTGTATTAGAAATACCCCATAAATGACCCCATTATAAAAACTACACCCCCCAAAGTATTCAAAATGACATTCAGTCAGCGTTTTAACCCTTTAGGTGTTTCACACGAATAGCAGCAAAGTGAAGGAGAAAATTCACAATCTTCATTTTTTACACTCACATGTTCTTGTAGACCCAATTTTTGAATTTTTACAAGGGGTAAAAGGAGAAAATGTATACTTATATTTGTAGCCCAATTTCTCTCGAGTAAGCACATACCTCATATGTCTATGTAAAGTGTTCGGCGGGCGCAGTAGAGGGCTCAGAAGGGAAGGAGCGACAAGGGGATTTTGGAGAGTACGTTTTTCTGAAATGGTTTTTGGGGGGCATGTTACCTTTAGGAAGCCCTTATGGTGCCAGAACAGCAAAAAAAAAAAACACATGGCATACCATTTTGGAAACTAGACCCCTCGGGGAATGTAACATGGGATAAAGTGAACCTTAATACCCCACAGGTGATTCACGACTTTTGCAAATGTGAAAAAAATAAAAAAAAAATTTACCTAAAATGCTTGTTTTCCCAAAAATGTTTTATTTTTAAAAAGGGTAATAGCAGAAAATAACCCTAAAAATTTGAAGCCCAATTTCTCCCGATTCAGAAAACACCCAATATGGGGGTGAGAAGTGCTCTGCTGGCGCACTACAGGTCTCAGAAGAGAAGGAGTCACATTTGGCTTTTTGAACGCAAATTTTTCTCTGGGGGCATGCCGCATTTAGGAAGCCCCTATGGTGCCAGGACAGCAAAAAACCCCCCACATGGCATACCATTTTGGAAACTAGACCCCTCGGGGAATGTAACAAGGGGTTAAGTGAACCTTTATACCCCACAGGTGTTTCACGACTTTTGCATATGTAAAAAAAAATTTATTTTTTTTACCTAAAATGCTTGTTTTCCCAAAAATTTTACATTTTTAAAAAGGGTAAAAGCAGAAAATACCCCCCAAAATTTGAAGCCCAATTTCTCCCGAGTACGGCGATACCCCATATGTGACCCTTAACTGTTGCCTTGAAATACGACAGGGCTCCAAAGTGAGAGCGCCATGCGCATTTGAGGCCTGAATTAGGGATTGCATAGGGGTGGACATAGGGGTATTCTACACCAGTGATTCCCAAACAGGGTGCCTCCAGCTGTTGCAAAACTCCCAGCATGCCTGAACAGTCAACGGCTGTCCGACAATACTGGGAGTTGTTTTGCAACAGCTGGAGGCTCCGTTCTGGAAACAGTGGCGTACCAGACGTTTTTCATTTTTATTGGGGAGGGGAGGGGGGCTGTGTAGGGGTATGTGTATATGTAGTGTTTTTTTACTTTTTATTTTATTTTTTGTTAGTGTAGTGTAGTGTTTTTAGGGTACAGTCGCACGGGCGGGGGGTTCACAGTAGTTTCTCGCTGGCAATTTGAGCTGCAGCAGAAAGTTTGCGGCAGCTCAAATTTGCAGCCAGATACTTACTGTAATCCTCCGCCCATGTGAGTGTACCCTGTACGTTCACATTGGGGGGGGGGGGGGGGGGGACATCCAGCTGTTGCATAACTACAACTCCCAGCATGCCCGTTGGCTGTCGGTGACTGCTGAGAGTTGCAGTTTTGCAACAACTGTAGGCACACTGGCTATGTATCACGGAGTTTGTGACCTAACTCAGTGTTTCACAACCAGTGTGCCTCCAGCTGTTGCAAAGTTACAACTCCCAGCATGTACGGTGCATGGTGTACGGTGACTGCTGAGAGTTGTAGTTTGCAACAGCTGGAGGCTCACCGGTCGTGAAACACTGAGTTAGGTAAAAAAAAAAAATGAGTTTCACAACCAGTGTGCCTTCAGCTGTTGCAAAACTACAACTCTCAGCAGTCACCGACAGCCAACGGGCATGCTGGGAGTTGTAGTTATGCAACCAGCAGATGCACCACTACAACTCCCAGCATGCACTTTAGCTGTTTGTGCAAGCTGGGAGTTGTAGTTATACAACAGCTGAAGGTACACTTTTCCATAGAAAGAATGTGCCTCCAGCTGTTGCAAAACCATAAGTCCCAGCATGCCCATAAGGGAATGCTGGGAGTTGTGGTGGTCTGCCTCCTGCTGTTGCATAACTACAGCTCCCAGCATGCCCTTTTTGCATGCTGGGAGCTGTTGCTAAGCAACAGCAGGAGGCTGTCACTCACCTCCAACGATCCAGATGCTGCAGGTCAGTCCCGCCGCCGCAGCTGCTCCTGGGGCCCCGATCCCAACAGGGGCGCCGGGGATCGGGGTCCCCAGCACCGGGGGTCGTCTTCCCGCACCCGCTCACGTCCTCCAGAAGAGGGGCGGAGCGGGTGCGGGAGTGACACCCGCAGCAGGCGCCCTGATTGGTCGGCCGGTAATCCGGCCGACGAATCAGGGCGATCGTGAGGTGGCACCAGTGCCCCCTCACCCCTGCAGGCTCTGGCTGTTCGGGGCCGTCAGAGACGGCCCCGAACAGCCAGTAATTCCGGGTCATCGGGTCACTGGAGACCCGATTGACCCGGAATCGCCGCAGATCGCTGGACTGAATTGTCCAGCGATCTGCGGCGATCGCCGACATGGGGGGGCATAATGACCCCCCTGGGCGATATGCAGGGATGCCTGCTGAACGATTTCAGCAGGCATCCGGCTCTGGTCCCCAACCGGCTAGCGGTGGGGGCCGGAATTCCCACGGGCGTATGGATACGCCCTCGGTCCTTAAGGACTCGAGATGCAGGGCGTATCCATACGCCCTATGTCCTGAAGAGGTTAAAGGGGTACTCCGGTGGAAAACGTTTTAATTTTTTTTAAATTTTTTCAACTGGTGCCAGAAAGTTAAATAGATTTGTAAATTATTTCTATTACAAAATCTTAATCCTTCCAGTACTTATTAGCTGCTGAATACTACAGAGGAAATTCTTTTCTTTTTAGAACACAGAGCTCTCTGCTGACATCATTACCACAGAGCTCTCTGCTGACATCATTACCACAGAGCTCTCTGCTGACATCTCTGTCCATTTTAAGAACTGTCCAGAGTAGGAGAAAATCCCCATAGAAAACATATGCTGCTCTGGACAGTTCCTAAAGTGGACAGAGATGTCAGCAGAGAGCACTGTGGTCGTGATGTCAGCAGAGAGCACTGTGATCCAAAAAGAAAAGAATTTCCTCTGTAGTATTCAGCAGCTAATAAGTACTGGAAGGATTAAGGTTTTATAATAGAAGTAATTTACAAATCTGTTTAACTTTCTAGCACCAGTTGATAAAAAAAAAATAAAAAAAAAAAAAATTCCACCGAAGTACCCCTTTAAGTCTCACACATATGTAGTGGGAAAGGAGCTGACATGTTCTCTGACCAAAGGCTATACTCTGACTAAAACGAACTAAAGAGATTAAGATCCGCCTCTTCTTGGGCTAGGGGGTGGAGCTGAGTCCACTCCTGCATCTACAATGGGCTCCGTACTGGGGGGCAAATACTTTCCGAGTCACAGGTGACTTTTTGTTAGTATTTTGCCCCTTTTCACACTGCACCTGTATCACACAACTGTATTATGGATCTGTGGTTCTATGTACAGTGGAGTCAGAATCTAGTCACAGCAAAACTCCTAGCCAAATGATTAGTGTTTACTAACCAGGGTGCCTCCAGCTGTTGCAAAACTACAACACCCAGCGCTGGGTGTTGTAGTTTTGCAACAGTTGGAAGCACCCTGGTTGGGAACCACTAATCATTTGGCTAGGAGTTTTGCTGTGACTAGATTCTGACTCCACTGTACATAGAACCACAGATCTGTAATACAGTTGTGTGATACAGGTGCAGTGTGAACAGGGGCAAAATACTAACAAAAAGTCACCTGTGACTCGGAAAGTATTTGCCCCCCCAGTACGGAGCCCATTGTATCCCCATTTCACCGATGTATCCGATCCGTGTTACGGTCATGGCTCTTGGCAGGCGCCGTCGCGGTTCCATCTGTGTTAGTGTTTTGCATCAATATGAAGAGACAAATTTCGTTTTTTTAAAGAGGTGATTTATGGCGGCGCATCTACGTCTCTGTCCTGTAACAATCCGCGGCCCATCAATCACGGCGGCAGCGGCGGGGCCCTTACTCTGTCTCCGCGCCAATTGATTTAAGGAAGATTTATCGTCACGAAAAAAAAAAACATATCAAACCTGGCAAAAAACAAAAACTGCGGCGTCAGCCGATGCCAGGAGCCGGAATGTTCTGCCAGGGCCTGGGATGACGGCTGCGCCACATTTAGGGTCATGTAAGCGAGAAATGTAGCTTCAAAATTGTGGCCCCTCATAGCGACAAAAAAAAAGGGGGAATTAATACAGGATCTGAGCCACCGCCATCCCCTGTACTGCAAACATGTGCACCTATAATATCGTCCCCCCCCTCAAAATGACGGAGCGACCGAGCATTATATGGGAACCATAGTTATCAATGCATGGAAGGACCACGTAGGTAGGACTGTTATCTGGGTACTGTATGGTGGTATTATATAGGTACAGTATGGCAGTGTTATCTGGGTACTGTATGGTGTATTATATAGGTACAGTATGGCAGTGTTATCTGGGTACTGTATGGTGTATTATATAGGTACAGTATGGCAGTGTTATCTGGGTACTGTATGGTGTATTATATAGGTACGGTATGGCAGTGTTATCTGGGTACTGTATGGTGTATTATATAGGTACAGTATGGCAGTGTTATCTGGGTACTGTATGGTGTATTATATAGGTACAGTATGGCAGTGTTATCTGGGTACTGTATGGTGTATTATATAGGTACAGTATGGCAGTGTTATCTGGGTACTGTATGGTGGTATTATATAGGTACAGTATGGCAGTGTTATCTGGGTACTGTATGGTGGTATTATATAGGTACAGTATGGCAGTGTTATCTGGGTACTGTATGGTGTATTATATATGTACAGTATGGCAGTGTTATCTGGGTACTGTATGGTGTATTATATAGGTACAGTATGGTACTGTTATCTGGGTACTGTATGGTGTATTATATAGGTACAGTATGGCAGTGTTATCTGGGTACTGTATAGTGTATTATATAGGTACAGTATGGCAGTGTTATCTGGGTACTGTATGGTGTATTATATAGGTACAGTATGGCAGTGTTATCTGGGTACTGTATGGTGTATTATATAGGTACAGTATAGCACTGTTATCTGGGTACTGTATGGTGTATTATATAGGTACAGTATGGCAGTGTTATCTGGGTACTGTATGGTGTATTATATAGGTACAGTATGGCAGTGTTATCTGGGTACTGTATGGTGTATTATATAGGTACAGTATGGCAGTGTTATCTGGGTACAGTATGGTGTATTATATAGGTACAGTATGGTACTGTTATCTGGGTACTGTATGGTGTATTATATAGGTACAGTATGGCAGTGTTATCTGGGTACTGTATGGTGTATTATATAGGTACAGTATGGCAGTGTTATCTGGGTACTGTATGGTGTATTATATAGGTACAGTATGGTACTGTTATCTGGGTACTGTATGGTGTATTATATAGGTACAGTATGGCAGTGTTATCTGGGTACTGTATGGTGTATTATATAGGTACCGTATGGCAGTGTTATTTGGGTACTGTATGGTATATTACATAGGTACAGTATAGCAGTGTTATCTGGGTACTGTATGGGGTATTATATAGGTACAGTATGGCAGTGTTATCTGGGTACTGTATGGTGTATTATATAGGTACAGTATGGCAGTGTTATCTGGGTACTATATGGGGTATTATATATGTACAGTATGGCAGTGTTATCTGGGTACTGTATGGTGTATTATATAGGTACAGTATGGCAGTGTTATCTGGGTACTGTATGGTGTATTATATAGGTACAGTATGGCAGTGTTATCTGGGTACTGTATGGTGTATTATATAGGTACAGTATGGCAGTGTTATCTGGGTACTGTATAGTGTATTATATAGGTACAGTATGGCAGTGTTATCTGGGTACTGTATGGTGTATTATATAGGTACAGTATGGCAGTGTTATCTGGGTACTGTATGGTGTATTATATAGGTACAGTATGGCAGTGTTATCTGGGTACTGTATGGTGTATTATATAGGTACAGTATGGCAGTGTTATCTGGGTACTGTATGGTGTATTATATAGGTACAGTATGGCAGTGTTATCTGGGTACTGTATGGTGTATTATATAGGTACAGTATAGCACTGTTATCTGGGTACTGTATGGTGTATTATATAGGTACAGTATGGCAGTGTTATCTGGGTACTGTATGGTGTATTATGTAGGTACAGTATGGCAGTGTTATCTGGGTACTGTATGGTGTATTATATAGGTACAGTGTGGCAGTGTTATCTGGGTACAGTATGGTGTATTATATAGGTACAGTATGGTACTGTTATCTGGGTACTGTATGGTGTATTATATAGGTACAGTATGGCAGTGTTATCTGGGTACTGTATGGTGTATTATATAGGTACAGTATGGCAGTGTTATCTGGGTACTGTATGGTGTATTATATAGGTACAGTATGGCAGTGTTATCTGGGTACTGTATGGTGTATTATATAGGTACAGTATGGCAGTGTTATCTGGGTACTGTATGGTGTATTATATAGGTACAGTATGGCAGTGTTATCTGGGTACTGTATGGTGTATTATATAGGTACAGTATGGCAGTGTTATCTGGGTACTGTATGGTGGTATTATATAGGTACAGTATGGCAGTGTTATCTGGGTACTGTATGGTGTATTATATAGGTACAGTATGGCACTGTTATCTGGGTACTGTATGGTGGTATTATATAGGTACAGTATGGCAGTGTTATCTGGGTACTGTATGGTGTATTATATAGGTACAGTATGGTACTGTTATCTGGGTACTGTATGGTGTATTATATAGGTACAGTATGGCAGTGTTATCTGGGTACTGTATGGTGTATTATATAGGTACAGTATGGCAGTGTTATCTGGGTACTGTATGGTATATTATATAGGTACAGTATGGTACTGTTATCTGGGTACTGTATGGTGTATTATATAGGTACAGTATGGCAGTGTTATCTGGGTACTGTATGGTGTATTATATAGGTACAGTATGGCAGTGTTATCTGGGTACTGTATGGTGTATTATATAGGTACAGTATGGCAGTGTTATCTGGGTACTGTATGGTGGTATTATATAGGTACAGTATGGCAGTGTTATCTGGGTACTGTATGGTGTATTATATAGGTACAGTATGGCAGTGTTATCTGGGTACTGTATGGTGTATTATATAGGTACAGTATGGCAGTGTTATCTGGGTACTGTATGGTGTATTATATAGGTACAGTATGGCAGTGTTATCTGGGTACTGTATGGTGTATTATATAGGTACAGTATGGCAGTGTTATCTGGGTACTGTATGGTGTATTATATAGGTACAGTATGGCAGTGTTATCTGGGTACTGTATGGTGTATATATAGGTACAGTATGGCAGTGTTATCTGGGTACTGTATGGTGTATTATATAGGTACAGTATGGCAGTGTTATCTGGGTACTGTATGGTGTATTATATAGGTACAGTATGGCAGTGTTATCTGGGTACTGTATGGTGTATTATATAGGTACAGTATGGCAGTGTTATCTGGGTACTATATGGGGTATTATATATGAACAGTATAGCAGTGTTATCTGGGTACTATATGGTGGTATTATATAGGTACAGTATGGCAGTGTTATCTGGGTACTGTATGGTGTATTATATAGGTACAGTATGGCAGTGTTATCTGGGTACTGTATGGTGTATTATATAGGTACAGTATGGCAGTGTTATCTGGGTACTGTATGGTGTATTATATAGGTACAGTATGGCAGTGTTATCTGGGTACTGTATGGTGTATTATATAGGTACAGTATGGCAGTGTTATCTGGGTACTGTATGGTGTATTATATAGGTACAGTATAGCACTGTTATCTGGGTACTGTATGGTGTATTATATAGGTACAGTATGGCAGTGTTATCTGGGTACTGTATGGTATATTACATAGGTACAGTATGGCAGTGTTATCTGGGTACTGTATGGTGTATTATATAGGTACAGTATAGCAGTGTTATCTGGGTACTGTATGGTGGTATTATATAGGTACAGTATGGCAGTGTTATCTGGGTACTGTATGGTGTATTATATAGGTACAGTATGGCAGTGTTATCTGGGTACTGTATGGTGTATTATATAGGTACAGTATGGCAGTGTTATCTGGGTACTGTATGGTGGTATTATATAGGTACAGTATGGCAGTGTTATCTGGGTACTGTATGGTGTATTATATAGGTACAGTATGGCAGTGTTATCTGGGTACTGTATGGTGTATTATATAGGTACAGTATAGCAGTGTTATCTGGGTACTGTATGGTGTATTATATAGGTACAGTATGGCAGTGTTATCTGGGTACTGTATGGTGTATTATATAGGTACAGTATAGCACTGTTATCTGGGTACTGTATGGTGTATTATATAGGTACAGTATGGCAGTGTTATCTGGGTACTGTATGGTGTATTATATAGGTACAGTATGGCAGTGTTATCTGGGTACTGTATAGTGTATTATATAGGTACAGTATGGCAGTGTTATCTGGGTACTGTATGGTGTATTATATAGGTACAGTATGGCAGTGTTATCTGGGTACTGTATGGTGTATTATATAGGTACAGTATGGCAGTGTTATCTGGGTACTGTATGGTGTATTATATAGGTACAGTATGGCAGTGTTATCTGGGTACTGTATGGTGGTATTATATAGGTACAGTATGGCAGTGTTATCTGGGTACTGTATGGTGTATTATATAGGTACAGTATGGCAGTGTTATCTGGGTACTGTATAGTGTATTATATAGGTACAGTATGGCAGTGTTATCTGGGTACTGTATGGTGGTATTATATAGGTACAGTATGGCAGTGTTATCTGGGTACTGTATGGTGGTATTATATAGGTACAGTATGGCAGTGTTATCTGGGTACTGTATGGTGTATTATATAGGTACAGTATGGCAGTGTTATCTGGGTACTGTATGGTGGTATTATATAGGTACAGTATGGCAGTGTTATCTGGGTACTGTATGGTGTATTATATAGGTACAGTATGGCAGTGTTATCTGGGTACTGTATGGTGTATTATATAGGTACAGTATGGCAGTGTTATCTGGGTACTGTATGGTGTATTATATAGGTACAGTATGGCAGTGTTATCTGGGTACTGTATGGTATATTATATAGGTACAGTATGGCAGTGTTATCTGGGTACTGTATGGGGTATTATATAGGTACAGTATGGCAGTGTTATCTGGGTACTGTATGGTGTATTATATAGGTACAGTATGGCAGTGTTATCTGGGTACTGTATGGTGGTATTATATAGGTACAGTATGGCAGTGTTATCTGGGTACTGTATGGGGTATTATATAGGTACAGTATGGCAGTGTTATCTGGGTACTGTATGGTGTATTATATAGGTACAGTATGGCAGTGTTATCTGGGTACTGTATGGTGTATTATATAGGTACAGTATGGCAGTGTTATCTGGGTACTGTATGGGGTATTATATAGGTACAGTATGGCAGTGTTATCTGGGTACTGTATGGTGTATTATATAGGTACAGTATGGCAGTGTTATCTGGGTACTGTATGGGGTATTATATAGGTACAGTATGGCAGTGTTATCTGGGTACTGTATGGTGGTATTATATAGGTACAGTATGGCAGTGTTATCTGGGTACTGTATGGTGGTATTATATAGGTACAGTATGGCAGTGTTATTTGGGTACTGTATGGGGTATTATATAGGTACAGTATGGCAGTGTTATCTGGGTACTGTATGGGGTATTATATAGGTACAGTATGGCAGTGTTATCTGGGTACTGTATGGTGTATTATATAGGTACAGTATGGCAGTGTTATATGGGTACTGTATGGTGTATTATGTAGGTACAGTATGGCAGTGTTATCTGGGTACTATATGGGGTATTATATATGTACAGTATAGCAGTGTTATCTGGGTACTATATGGTGGTATTATATAGGTACAGTATGGCAGTGTTATCTGGGTACTGTATGGTGTATTATATAGGTACAGTATGGCAGTGTTATCTGGGTACTGTATGGTGTATTATATAGGTACAGTATGGCAGTGTTATCTGGGTACTGTATGGTGTATTATATAGGTACAGTATGGCAGTGTTATCTGGGTACTGTATGGTGTATTATATAGGTACAGTATGGCAGTGTTATCTGGGTACTGTATGGGGTATTATATAGGTACAGTATGGCAGTGTTATCTGGGTACAGTATGGTGTATTATATAGGTACAGTATGGCAGTATTATCTGGGTACAGTATGGTGTATTATATAGGTACAGTATGGCAGTGTTATCTGGGTACTGTATGGTGTATTATATAGGTACAGTATGGCAGTGTTATCTGGGTACTGTATGGTGTATTATATAGGTACAGTATGGTACTGTTATCTGGGTACTGTATGGTGTATTATATAGGTACAGTATGGCAGTGTTATCTGGGTACTGTATGGTGTATTATATAGGTACAGTATGGCAGTGTTATCTGGGTACTGTATGGTGTATTATATAGGTACAGTATGGTACTGTTATCTGTGTACTGTATGGTGTATTATATAGGTACAGTATGGCAGTGTTATCTGGGTACTGTATGGTGTATTATATAGGTACAGTATGGCAGTGTTATCTGGGTACTGTATGGTGTATTATATAGGTACAGTATGGCAGTGTTATCTGGGTACTGTATGGTGTATTATATAGGTACAGTATGGCAGTGTTATCTGGGTACTGTATGGTGTATTATGTAGGTACAGTATGGCAGTGTTATCTGGGTACTGTATGGTGTATTATATAGGTACAGTATGGTACTGTTATCTGGGTACTGTATGGTGTATTATATAGGTACAGTATGGCAGTGTTATCTGGGTACTATATGGGGTATTATATATGTACAGTATGGCAGTGTTATCTGGGTACTGTATGGTGTATTATATAGGTACAGTATGGCAGTGTTATCTGGGTACTGTATGGTGTATTATATAGGTACAGTATGGCAGTGTTATCTGGGTACTGTATGGTGTATTATATAGGTACAGTATGGCAGTGTTATCTGGGTACTGTATGGTGTATTATATAGGTACAGTATGGCAGTGTTATCTGGGTACTGTATGGTGGTATTATATAGGTACAGTATGGCAGTGTTATCTGGGTACTGTATGGGGTATTATATATGTACAGTATAGCAGTGTTATCTGGGTACTGTATGGTGTATTATATAGGTACAGTATGGCAGTGTTATCTGGGTACTGTATGGTGTATTATATAGGTACAGTATGGCAGTGTTATCTGGGTACTGTATGGTGTATTATATAGGTACAGTATGGCAGTGTTATCTGGGTACTGTATGGTGGTATTATATAGGTACAGTATGGCAGTGTTATCTGGGTACTATATGGTGGTATTATATAGGTACAGTATGGCAGTGTTATCTGGGTACTGTATGGTGTATTATATAGGTACAGTATGGCAGTGTTATCTGGGTACTATATGGTGGTATTATATAGGTACAGTATGGCAGTGTTATCTGGGTACTGTATGGTGTATTATATAGGTACAGTATGGCAGTGTTATCTGGGTACTGTATGGTGTATTATATAGGTACAGTATGGCAGTGTTATCTGGGTACTGTATGGGGTATTATATAGGTACAGTATGGCAGTGTTATCTGGGTACTGTATGGGGTATTATATAGGTACAGTATGGCAGTGTTATCTGGGTACTGTATGGGGTATTATATAGGTACAGTATGGCAGAGTTATCTGGGTACTGTATGGTGTATTATATAGGTACAGTATGGCAGTGTTATATGGGTACTGTATGGTGTATTATGTAGGTACAGTATGGCAGTGTTATCTGGGTACTATATGGGGTATTATATATGTACAGTATAGCAGTGTTATCTGGGTACTATATGGTGGTATTATATAGGTACAGTATGGCAGTGTTATCTGGGTACTGTATGGTGTATTATATAGGTACAGTATGGCAGTGTTATCTGGGTACTGTATGGTGTATTATATAGGTACAGTATGGCAGTGTTATCTGGGTACTGTATGGTGTATTATATAGGTACAGTATGGCAGTGTTATCTGGGTACTATATGGGGTATTATATATGTACAGTATGGCAGTGTTATCTGGGTACTGTATGGTATATTATATAGGTACAGTATGGCAGTGTTATCTGGGTACTGTATAGTGTATTATATATGTACAGTATGGCAGTGTTATCTGGGTACTGTATGGTATATTATATAGGTACAGTATGGCAGTGTTATCTGGGTACTGTATGGTGTATTATATAGGTACAGTATGGCAGTGTTATCTGGGTACTGTATGGGGTATTATATAGGTACAGTATGGCAGTGTTATCTGGGTACTGTATGGTGTATTATATAGGTACAGTATGGCAGTGTTATCTGGGTACTGTATGGGGTATTATATAGGTACAGTATGGCAGTGTTATCTGGGTACTGTATGGTGTATTATATAGGTACAGTATGGTACTGTTATCTGTATACTGTATGGTGTAGTATATAGGTACAGTATGGCAGTGTTATCTGGGTACTGTATGGGGTATTATATAGGTACAGTATGGCAGTGTTATCTGGGTACTGTATGGTGTATTATATAGGTACAGTATGGCAGTGTTATCTGGGTACTGTATGGTGTATTATATAGGTACAGTATGGTACTGTTATCTGGGTACTGTATGGTGTATTATATAGGTACAGTATAGCAGTGTTATCTGGGTACTGTATGGTGTATTATATAGGTACAGTATAGCAGTGTTATCTGGGTACTGTATGGTGTATTATATAGGTACAGTATAGCAGTGTTATCTGGGTACTGTATGGTGTATTATATAGGTACAGTATGGCAGTGTTATCTGGGTACTGTATGGTGTATTATATAGGTACAGTATGGCAGTGTTATCTGGGTACTGTATGGTGTATTATATAGGTACAGTATGGCAGTGTTATCTGGGTACTGTATAGTGTATTATATAGGTACAGTATGGCAGTGTTATCTGGGTACTGTATGGTGTATTATATAGGTACAGTATGGCAGTGTTATCTGGGTACTGTATGGGGTATTATATAGGTACAGTATGGCAGTGTTATCTGGGTACTGTATGGTGTATTATATAGGTACAGTATGGCAGTGTTATCTGGGTACTGTATGGTGTATTATATAGGTACAGTATGGCACTGTTATCTGTATACTGTATGGTGTAGTATATAGGTACAGTATGGCAGTGTTATCTGGGTACTGTATGGGGTATTATATAGGTACAGTATGGCAGTGTTATCTGGGTACTGTATGGTGTATTATATAGGTACAGTATGGCAGTGTTATCTGGGTACTGTATGGGGTATTATATAGGTACAGTATGGCAGTGTTATCTGGGTACTGTATGGTGTATTATATAGGTACAGTATGGCAGTGTTATCTGGGTACTGTATGGTGTATTATATAGGTACAGTATGGCAGTGTTATCTGGGTACTGTATGGTGTATTATATAGGTACAGTATGGCAGTGTTATCTGGGTACTGTATGGTGTATTATATAGGTACAGTATGGCAGTGTTATCTGGGTACTGTATGGTGTATTATATAGGTACAGTATGGCAGTGTTATCTGGGTACTGTATGGTGTATTATATAGGTTACAGTATGGCAGTGTTATCTGGGTACTGTATGGTGTATTATATAGGTACAGTATGGCA